>NW_010232963.1:0-67334 GCF_000690775.1 Eurypyga helias | reverse complement strand
GCAGGAATCTGAAAACATGAAAAAAACGCATGCGCATCCCTATAACTTCTACAAATCACTTTGCTGAATGGTAAGAACATTTCCATATTGTTTTGCATATGTATTGACTACTCTACCTAAATGACAATGTAATTTCTGCTAGCTGTCTATTGAAGCCATTTGATTGTAATGTACAGCATGCACTTTTGTAATAAACTTACATTAAAAAATAGCTTAAATTTTGGATTGTCAAGGTAACCACAAGAGATACAAAAATTTCTTTTTCAGAGATGACTAATGGAGTAGGCAAGCTATGCTTACAGTGTCAGTCAGCCTGATTACAAGAATTCACTGCAGGTTTTGCCATGCCATAGTAGAACAATTAAGTCTCCATTCATTCTTTTGGCAATGGATAATGCCTGATACTTCAGCTGGAGACAAAAATTTCCCTATTCTATCCGATCAGTTCAGCAATGGTATACAAACACCCTGAAAGAAGTGTCAGGAAGTCTTAGTCCTTCCTGAACAAAATTCATCATGATTGTCTGCTTCTGAATCTTTTATAGGTGAGATTTTCACCAGATCACTCAATATTATTTGTTGACCAGGTTACCTTTGGCTCCTGGCTAGCTAAGTGAGAATACAATGGGCCCTTTAATGGCCTGTTGCTACAGGTTAGGAGGGATTAGCCTTCACTCTATACTGCCTAGTATTCTTTATAATCATTTATCTGTGTAAAAGTTTTGATGAACACTCTCCTCAAGATATTAGTTGTTTATACCCTATTTAGCACTATGCTATATATTAAGGGACAGTAGGATGCCAAAGAATAATGTTCTTTGGTTCTAATATACAGGTAGTTTAATGGTAAGGAATACATAATTTTTACTGCAGAGAATTTCTTTATACATGAGTAAGCACTCAGATGAAAACTCTATCAGCTTGAAATAATAAATTAATAGAAATGGAATTGTATCTTTATGAATTCTGTGCAATAGGAGATTAAAGTTCATTACCACAGTCACCCTAAGAATGAATTAAACAATATTGGATGTCTGGGCTTCCAACTATTCAAGTTTATTTGAGTTACTTTGAGAAGTCTCTGTTAGTAAGAGACCCGTATGTGGATGGCTAATCATACAACACATCAGAAAGAGCTGATCTCTGAAGCATGTCTTGTCCTTCATATCTCAAACTGAGTAACAAAATGGGGAAAAGATCCAGTATAATATTCCAGTATACAGGGATAAAACAAATCTTTTTTAATGAAAATCTTTATAAGTGCTTTAAATCCCACCATTACATCTGCTCACAGCATTCGTTTTCCTCTATGAGTCATCCTATTACAGTTTCTTAAAGCTGGTTCTCAATTAGCGTATATAAGACTATATAAGCCCTTTATATGTACTGTCAGTGTGTTCCCTTAAATATATATCTGATCGTATACCACTAAAGTTAAAGTAGAATTATTGCTTGTAGGGTAGTTCCAAGTCCTTGAGCCTAAAGAAATCTTTTTCTTAGATACTGTTACTACTATACAAACATTACATCATATTGGTGGGATTTGGCTCAAAGTTCAGGAAGTGGTTGCTGTGGTACTTGAGGCAACCCATTTAGTAAGAAAGCTTATATAAATTTAACAGCCTTTTAGGCATTAGAGCTGTCTGTCCTTTTATTTAGGGTCAACTAAATACCACTAAATTGCTAATCAGCCTGTCTAAACAGCTGTGGTAAAATCCCTGTGCTGCTGCAAACAAACCATAGTCACAGAGCTACCTGAAACTATGTCCATGCTAGTTGGTGGGCAAGATGGTTTCCAATGGAATAAAGTGATGTGTCAAAGCATGTCATTAATCACAACACCATAATGCACAAACAGAAAAGAAAAATGTCACAGACAGTATAATTCTGAAATTTTCTAACAAACAACTGTGATTCTCTTAGAAATTAATCTTTAAGAAGGGTTTTTTTGGTTTTTATTCCCCTAGACCTGCAAGCAGTTGTCTCAATGGAATATCTGTTTCATATGCAGAGCAAAGACAACATGCAGGTACTTCATAAAGTATACAAGGACTTGGTTGTGTTATACAGGAATAAAACAAATAAACAAACAAAAATTAAATACACCACCCCCACTCTCCACAGCAGAAACATTAAGGGATCCATTAATTGCTATTTTCATGGAATTTACTTATAAAAGGAAATCAGAGTGCCCAGTACTTCCACTGACAAGCAAGGAAATGATTTGCAGTAGCCATAAAAACAAGTATTGGAGAACCAGTCAGACACCATAGAATTGTTTCCACAAGATTTTGGAACTGTCAACTACTAACATACTTAATCCTATCTTTATAGGATGTCTATGAGTACTTGTGAAAGTTTCTCTCAGTTCAGACACAAATGTCTTAATATACCTTTCTCACATCATTTTTGCATTATTATTATTTCAGATTTCCACTTTGAATATAAAGGAATAAACCTGTGAGCCTTCCCTGCCCCTACAGACATTTGTTGTTATATTTGGTTTAGAACCTTTATTTCTTTTTAAATTTTCTTTTTCTTTCTTATTCCAAATTCCTTGCTGCTTGGCTGACAAACGCTAATGGAGATGGCTGTGGAATTGTGATAACAAATGTGGTAACTCTGTGAGCAGTGGAACTGATGAAGCCTGGCTTCCTACAGATGGACTTTTTGCTGTTTATGGAGCTGCTAACTCCACATGAAGTTTTTCATGCTGTTGGAGTGCTTGTACTAGCTCTCACTTATATGGCTCTTCAATGTCTGTAATAAAATTCATACCATGCTCTTTTTCTGGTCAGGGCACTAATAGGGTCATTCATCCAGCCTATTTTCATGACACTTGTAGATTGTTAATGCCTCTGAAGCCACTGTCCATCTGTCAAATTGGATGAAATTGTTCAAAAGGTGTTAAAAGGAAAATGTGGATAGACAGAGAGGTATGTTTACGTATAAAACCCCATGAAAAGTATGATTTCATGAGCCTCATTCCTTTTGATAGCTGGACTGAAAATGCAATCTAAGGTAAGGTACGGTGTACATTTTTCAGAGGTATGAGCTTTAAGGAAACACTGTAAAATGGTTAAGGGGGGTGGGGTGGATGAACTGGCTAAACATAAGCATCAGATGCAATTCTAGAAATCCAAAATATCCTACCTGGCCTTCAGCAGCCTTTCCCAAAGTGTATTATGTAGCTTCTGTTTATAACTGCCTCCTGGCTCTCTTTGATAGGCAGGTCATCTGAAATAGCTCTAAATGCCTATGCTTAGGCAGCTGAATCAACCCCTTAGAATTCTCATTCTTCAAGACAATGACTATCTTCATAGAGGTTACTATTAGGTGCCTGTCTAACTGTTACTGTTAGGGAAATAATAGCAGTAGTAGTCAGTATAACTTTGTCCCCCAACAACCAATAGGGATATCACATTTGAGGCTTCTGAAAACAGGGATTTACATATTTTATAAAGCCAGACAGTATAAATGGCTGGCTAATAACAATTTTCTGCTTCTTTGTGCAGCTTTTAATTTCTTCCCTTCCTGTGAAGGCTTTCCTCCAAAACTAAGAGCACTTAAGTACAGGAAAAGTTGCAAATCCTGTCCCTCAATCTGGAAGTGGATGGTGCCATCCATATAGGATATTTCCTTTTTTATTATTTCTTCAGGTCTCAAGTAACATAACTGGAGAGAAGTGACATTAATCAAGTTGTCATCCTCCACTTTTCCCTCAGATCTGTAAATTGCACCAACATTGACATGATGCACTTTCTTTTTGTAGGCTAAGGACTCTCTTAGGAATTCTCCAGGGACAATGGGTCCTGGAGAGCTTATTTGCTAACTCTGCTTCTATTTAATTTTCAGACTTTAAAAAAAAAAAAAAAAAAAAAAAGAAAAAAAGAAAAAAGTGAGTGTTCAGATGAAAATGGAAGCATCTTTTCAGAAACAAAAGAAACCCAAACAAAACAATAAAACAAGCCATCCCTCCCATTAAAATAGTTTTTGGGGAAGAAGTTTTCTGAAGATCACTGAGTGAGAGAAAGGAAGAATAAATAAATAGACATGACTTTCCACACTAAGAATGTTACCTCGGTGACAGTTACTATAGATATTTGTAGCTGTAATGCTCTGGATAAAATTTTTAATGTGTAAAATTGGTCAAAGAAGGGTTGGAACCCAGGACTTCTTCTCACCCTCCCTGGTAAGTGCCCTAGCACTGACAGCTTGACCCATACAGTTCTTAGTTTAGAGTTGTCAATTCCATAACAAGAACCAGTCAACTGAAAGTTACATATTATTGTGCTTAAATCCCTTTAGATATATGAGCCTATGCACCATCTGAGACCAAAATCTTTTTAAAAATATTCTCAGTGACAATACAGTCTCACAAATCATGGCTGGGGAGCCACATTCTTCAGACTGTGATAGATAATCCTCCTTCACATGCTTTGTATTTGAGAAAATGAAATTTAGGTCTATGAATCCTTCTGATCGTAGTAAACCTGCAGCCTGTTCTCCTTTTATTTGTGGAATAGAGACATTTTAAAATAAATAATATAAATCTGCTCTACAGGTACAAGAACATACTAATATTCCCGCATACTAATAAAATGATAAAATGAGAACAATGAAAATTTAATTCTTAGCCTATGTTATCTTTGCATTTAAGTCAGTAAGAAGATCTATTAGAATATAAAAGGTGTTATGTCTGTAGGTCACTGATGAGTGCTACAACTTCACCCCCCTCCTTCTCATCTGGACAGCTTATATACAAGTATTGTATAACTTAAAAACATCTCCAGCAATTTACGTGTTCAAACTATGTATTTTTTTCATGATTCAGCCATATGCTTTCATTTCTTTTTCAATTTTTTTTTTCCCCAGACTTGTTTTTTACCATTAATTAATCTGAAAGACTTTAATTCTGTGTAACACTATTGACTTCTCTAAGACACAATCCTGGCTTTAAAACCTGTTCTACTGATATTTGACCATAATAAATTATTCTTTGCTGATGCTTAAAGCATGGCCTAGTTCTTCAGTTGCTCAGATGTCCACTCTCAACCAATGGGACTTTCAAAATTTTATCATAGGCGTTAACAAGAAGATGAAAGTTCATGAATCTTTGTTTGTCTATAAAGATCACTTGAACATTTTCAACATTTTGGCCAAAAACCTACCTGACTAAATAAGATGCTCCACTGCTCAACTAAAGGGCAAGAAGAAGGCCTACAAGTCATAGAAACAAGAAAAGGAAATGAAGGAGAAGTATAAAAGTACAGTTTGGACACCTGTGGCTGAAATCAGGAAGGTCAAAACCTTTTAGCAGAAGTAACTTGTGAGGGACAGAAAGAGTAACAGAAAGATATTCTACAGTCAGTCCAGAAAGACCTTAATCTTTGGACAGCTTGGCTGGCAGAAATCACATTAAGTTCGAGAGGCACAAATCTCAGCACCTGGGACAGAGTAACCCGGTGCGTCAGTGCAGGCGAGACAGGGAATGGCTGAGCAGCAGCCTTGCTGAAAAGCGCCTGGGGCTTACAGTGGACAGTAAGTGGAACGTGAACCCACACTGGACTCTCATTGCAAAAAAAAGCAAACTGCACACCAGCCTACAGTAGGAGGTGTATGGCCAGCAGATTGAAGGAAGTTATTATTTCTCTCTGATCAGTGCTGGAGAGACCACATCTGGATCCTGGGTTCAGTTATAGGCTATCTGGCTCAAGAAAGATATTGAGGAATTGAAGAAGGCTGCAGAGGACTACAAAAATGGCCAGATGTGACTTTCTGAGGAGGATATGAGGGTGTGGGCCTGCAGAGGGAAGGCTAAGGGATGATAGAATCATAGAATTGTAGAATATTTCAAGTTGGAAGGGACCCGTAAGGATCATCAAGTTTAATGCCCTGTTCCTCAATGCCCTGCTCCTCACAGGCCTACCTAAAACAAAACTAAATGACTAAGAGCATCATCTAGATGCTCCTTGAACTCTGACAGACTTGGTGTTGTGATAACTTCCCTAGAGAGCCTTTTCCAGTGACTGATGACCCTCTCAGTGAAGTACCTTTTCTAACTGTCCAGTCAGAATTTCCTTTAATGCAGGATTAAGAGACTGAATAACCTGTGCCTACTAGATTACAAAGGTGATGGATCCAAGCTCTTCTGAATGCTGCCAAATGATATAATGAGGAGCATGTGCCACAAATTGCAGCTTGAAACGTTGTATATTCTCCAGACTTGAAAGATTTCAAGATTTGGCTAGACAAAGCCTAGCGTGACTCCAAAGCTTTGGCAACATTGCTGCTTTGAGTGTGAGACTCGCATAGATGACCTTCAGCATTCCCTTCGAGCCAGAATTTCCATGTGCTTTATTGCTATATATTGTTTTTCGATGTGGAATGCTGAACCAAGGTCATGGATTTTGATGTGTTTTATCCTGACTCTGGTTTTGGTGGTTTTTTCTTTTTTTAAATTGCCTTTTTAATTTCCTGACAAAATGATATTTAATGAGAGAAATACACTACTCCACACAATTCAATAATTTTTGTTATTTTGCTACTTAACCGAACAAAGGCAATGCAATGAGGCTGCATATTCTTGTGAAACACTGATTGTTGAGTCATGTCCACTATTTAACATGATACTGAATAGATTTTGTCACCTTAAATGTAGTTACCTGATGTGATTGTCAGGAAGACATATCAGGTCATTTCTCAGTAGTGGAAATATAATTGAAAATGTTCTCTTTTCTAGCTGAGACAAATGAGATGTTTGCATATTATGACTTTCTGGGAAATGAGCTCAACTGGGTGCCTCTCTGAAGTGCCTGTACACTAATTCATGCAGAATAGGGAACAAACAGGAGGAGTTAGAGATTTGTGTGCAGCTGTAGGGCTACAGTCTCACTGAGGTCACAGAGGCATAGTGGGATAGCTCACCTACCTGGAACATTGCAATGGTTGAATACTGGCTCTTTAGGGAGGACTATCTGGGATGGCAAGGAAAAGAGTAACCCTGCTTGTGAGACAGCAGTGGGAATGCATGGAACAATGCCTCAGGACAGATGGAGGACCAGTTGAGGGCTCATGGGTCAGGATTTGTGGTCAGACCAATGTGGTAAGTGTTTGCTACAGACTGCATGATGAGGAAGAAGAAACAAATGAAGCCTTCTTCAGGCAATTGGAAGAGGCCTCATCTTTGCATGACCTGGTCTTCATGGGGTACTTCAACCATGACAATATCTGTTGGAGAGACAACACAAAAGAGTATGAGGAATCCAGGATGTTTCTAGAGTACACCTATGATAACTTCCTGACAAAGATGATCAAGGAATAAATGAAGGAAGGTGCTCTGTTGGACTTCACACTTACAAACAAGGAAGAACTGACTAGGGATGTGAATGCTGGGGACAGCCTTGACTGCAATTACCATAAGATAGAGAAGTTCAGCTCCTTTTCAAGGAGCTGCTTGGAAAAGTTGCATGGGAGATGGCAAATGGTTGATTTTTTAAGGACCACATCCACCAGGTTCAAGAAATTGTCCATCTGGAAGTGCAGGAAGTCAAGCAAAGGTGGTAGGATGCCTGCATGGATGAATAAGTCCCTCTTGGCAAAACTCAGATGTAAAAAGGAGGCATAGAAGATATGAAAGAGACAGGTGACCTGGGACAAATATAGAGTGACTGTTGGGGTGTGCAGTGATGGGGTCAAGAAAGCCTGGCAAGGGATGTGGTTGCCAACAATAAGGGCTGCTACAGGTAAAAAGGAAGATTAATGGAAATATGAAGATGGGACAAAAGACCACATGACAAAGGACATGGAGAAGGTGGAGATACTCAGTGCCTTCTTTGCCTTGACCTTTACTGGTAAGATTTGCTTGGCAGAGGAGGATCAAGTTAGGGAACATTTAAACAAACTGGACATACACAAGTCCATCAGACCTGATGGGACACGCATAGGAGTATGGAGGGAGCTGGCTGGTGTCACTGTGAGGATACTTCTGATTGTCTTTGAAAGATCATGGTGACCTAGGGAGATTCCTGAGGATTGGAAGAAAGCAGACACTGCCTCTGTCTTCAAAAAGGGCAATAAGGAGGATCTGGGAAACTGCAAAGCAGTCAGTTCGATTTTGATCGCCAGGAAGGTGATGAAGCAATTAATCCTGGAAATCATTTGCAAATACATGAAAATGAGGAAGGTAAATGGAAGTAGTCAACATAAATTTACAAAGAGGAAAACCTGCTTAACCAACCTTAAAACCTTCTATAATGAGTTGACTGACTTGATGGATGAGGAGAGCAGTGGATATTGTTTATCTTGACTTCAGCAAGACTTTCAACACTGTGTCGCATAACATCCTCATAGACAAACTAATAAAGTGTTGACCAAATAAGTGGACAGTGAGGTGGATTGAAAAGTGCAGCTGCACTCAGATGATTGTGATCAGTGACAGTCAGTCCAGCTGGAGGCAAAGCACTACCGATGTGCCCCAGGGCTTGATACTGGGGCCAATACTTGTAAACATCTTTGTTAAGGGCCTTACAGTCACTTAATCAAGTAGTTGAATAATTTTAGTTGGTATTGCCTATTTGAACCTTAGGGCTATCACCGAGAGGCCCTAAGGACAGAATGACATCCTGTAATGGCCATATGTAATTGTTACAGAGGTGTTTTGTACTAAATGAGGAATGTTTAAGATTCAAAAAGAATATTTTATAAGTCATTTGCATGTATTTGACTGCATCAAAAATGGTTCTTAAAACTGGAGTGAGCAGGTTGTCTAAGCCAATTTTCTCAATGCTTCTTGAAAGTGCTCCTGGGGAGACAACAGGGAAAATATATTTCAGAACCAATCAGAAGTTCAGCAATAGCTGCACACATGCTGGGCGTCAACTCTTTGCTCAAATAGTGGCACTTGCAATTTCAGCAAACACAGAAGAGGAAAATAAAAATTAGGCTGTTATGAGAAAAGCTGATTTCCATTTGCAGTCTATATAGTCCTGCTGTTTTCAAATAGTCATTTTAACTAAGTAGTTGTTTTGCACTAGGAGATACTGGTCTGTTATGATCCCAGTAAGAAAGTAACTCAGGCTCTGTAAAGTATCCTTTAAAATACTACTTATTATAGCTAACACTGTAGAGAAAGAAAGAAGAGTACAGATAATTTTACAACCCTTTAGGTGTTGGGAACCCTGAGTTGTGTGGCTTTGAACAAGCCTCCGATCCACACGCAGCACACTCTGCAGACCCCAACCATGAGAAGAGTGACCCCATTTTGGTCATTTGAGTTACTACAGGATTTTCTTACATGAGAAGAACTTGTTCATCATTCCTACTGTCGAACAGGAGGGATGCTCACATAAGAACTTCATCCTGCACTTTTGGATAAAAGGAAAAGCAGGAAGGCATTGCAATTGCTGGAAACTTGTGGGAGCAGCCTGTAGTCTCCCCTGTTGCAATAAGCCATCTCACATCATCCTGCAGCCAAGGGAGTTGTGCAGCCCAAGACAGGCATGAAGGTCATGCTGAATGTGCAGTACAACATGGCACAGGAATGGATGTACTCAGATTAACTTTTTTGCTAATCACTAACTCCTCAATCCTGTCTCCTGGTCAGGATCACCACAGTACTAGCTTTTAAACATTCACCATAAATTGTCCAGAAAACATTTAGAAAACTTCTTATCTTGATTTTACTCAGGAAATGTCTATTTCATTTTGCTGGTACAGTATTCCTAGGTTGTGTTTTATGATACATACATTTCCTGGGCAGCTCTTTTTTTTTCCTTAAAGAGATTAGCTAGTCTTTTACAATAAAACATGTTTATAAATGTAGATTTACATTCAATATTTTTAAATTGAATTTTGAAAATGTGTTCTTTCAAAATAAATAGGTAGAAGTAGTAAAATATCAACTCCTCAAAAATGTACTTGATTTCAGGATTAGATTGACTTAACATGGAAAGTTATGCTAATTGTAGGCCACCTCAAGCACTTTTCTCTTTCAGCTTGTGCCATTAATTTAATTTTAGTGGTTCTTAAGTAAGATGCTTTTCTGATATTTTAAGTACGCAAAGTCTCAACCTAAATTATGGAGCAATTATCAAAAAATAAAGAAACTAAAATTACTGAAGAGTGAAAGAAATATGATATTCCTCATGTGAAGAAAGGACCCTGGGCAATTATTGAAGATAAATTTTATGAAACTTCTCTTTTCCAAACACAAGACAAAGTAAGGAAAGCTTGTACAAGGCAGAAGCCAAGCTAGAGACACCAAAAGTATGGCAAATAAGTATGTCGATTGTCACAGTTGGACCTTTTTGCCACTGTGAAAGGATGCTACAAAACCTGAGCTGTGTTTATTGCTGGTGTAAAATAGGGACCTTTCAGAGGCTAAGGGAACATGTCAGTTCCTGCAGAAATGGAAGTGTTCAAGCTGTGTTAAGCAGGATGAAAGCATGAGATTTTATTTTCTATGAAGGTGGTTGCAGAAGTGGTGAAAACAGATAAAAAGTAAGGACTGTAAAGGGTAGAGCTGTCGGTATGTATTAAGCAGGACTAGGTACTGGTGGTTTACAGGTAGAAGTCACTACGAAGAGTTGAGAGTTGATTTTGGGACAACTTATAGTTTTGTGGAGGACTTATCACTTTTGATGCTTCAACTGGCCTCCAAAAATAAGTTTACCCTGTGCACGAGACAGTGGTGGAAAAATCAGTGTTTGGCATATTCTTTGGCCTTTTCATGCTGCCTGAGACTGTGCAAAAAACCCGAAAAATACAATATTAAAGACCTTAATTATGCTATTGTGCTTTGCTGTTTTTTTCCTCCTTTTGCTGTCTTGGTCTGTAAGAACTGAGAGGTGCTTGACTGTGGAGATGTTGTCTTGATTGAAGTAGTAGCATTCTGCAGCATCCAGACTGTTGTCAGCCACGGAGGAATGGAAAAAGAGGATGCTGGTGACTAAATTTAACCAAATATTTCACAGTGGAAACCATAGACCTGAGAGCACTCCACATCCAGAGGTACCCTTTCTGCTTCATTATGCATAGGAACAAACTCCTTGAGCGAATGGTCCTGCCTGTCTTTTGGCAGTTTACTGGCAGGGTGATAGTATACTATCATTGTTCCTTAACATAGCAAGGAAAGAGCATCCTGAAGTGGTGCAAGAGTTGACTTCAGTTAAGAAAACATAGTGTGCACTCTCACTGGGTTTATGTACTGTGTTTCTTAATCCAGGGGACAGATGTCCTTCAGAAAGCTAGAGATCATGAAAGCGTGTTATTTATATAGCCATAGTTAAAGGTGATGGTTTACAAAGTTGTTCAATCAAGTCAAAACTTCTACAGGAAGGTGTCTCAAAGAAGAGAAAACCATAAGATTATTTTTTTCAGATGTCCATAGTTGTCATGCTTTAAACGAGTCCTTTCTTGTACTTACAGGAAGCCTGAAGATGTACAGCACATCAACATAAAAAATAAAGCAATCTGACTGCTTGTGGAGGTAAAGTAAGCCTGGTGTTTCAGCAGTCTTTGCATCCCCAGTAAGATAAATCATCCATTCTTCATTGTGAAAGATGTACATCATGGCCAACAAGAAAAAGCCCCTTGAAACTAATTCTTTTGTCATTGGAAATATATGTTTTCATTGACAAATCATAACAAGAACAAGTGCCATGGTTAGGAGATCACATTTTGTCATATCTAACCAAGGACTACAAACAAGGTACTGATCCTTTTGTTATTCTCCCAAACCAGACCTTCCTGTCTTCAGTATAGTGTGAAGAAATAAAGCTGTTTGTTTCATATTTCAAAGTAGAAGTCTTTGGCATATGAATCAGATTAAATAACCACTGGCATCCAAATTTCTTGTAGCTGAGAGCAATGACTGTGAGGAGAACGTTCATTATTAATCTCCAAAAAGTGTTTGAAAGAATGTCTAGTGGGGAAACCAGTGACTTTGAGACCTGAGGCAACTTTGAGTCTCACATTTTTTGTTCTATGGCTATGTCTGCATTGGCAAGCATTGCAGTGCAACGGAGAATGTAGAGCATAACAGTTGGTGCTGAGGACTGAATTACAATTCTGTATTTATGTTGGATCTTTTTTTGGTCTATATTTGGACTTTCAGCCTTTGTTTGAATTCTGGTCATATCCCATGGACTGCCTGTCCATTAGCAGTTGGGAGCATTAGTTGTGCTTCTGGAGCACATCTTACCATTTAGTCTCACCCAAAAGAATTGCAGTTCATGCACTCTATGAGTCATTTAATGAAGTGAGTCAAAGCACAGTAATGTAAGTAGGCCCACTGACTCCTGCAATAAGAGGCCACTTCTTTCCCCTCCATAGAGTAGCTCAACCCTTCCCTCAGCCGCTACAACCTCAGTAATAAGCACTGATGGTAGGAACTGAGTGTGTGATAGTTCAGTCTGGAAGCACCTGTGTGATCTCTTCAAGCATTGGCAAGTATGTAAGTCATTGTCCTCAGCCTGCTGCCTTAAGCTGTTGCCTCCTTATCCTATTCTTCAAGCCAAGACTGCCCATATAATTGACTTCTTTCATAACTGAGAGTAAATAATTTTCATTCTTAACTGAGTACTGTTGTGGCAGTGCTGATAAGAAATGTAATAATCCATATAATTTATATAATTCTATATAATTTTATGAGAGTTTTCCTGTCTTCCTTGCAATTATAAAATCAACAGTCTTGCAGTGATTGTTTTGTCACATCCAAAGGGCAAAACTGTCCTTTCATAGCTGAGAAAATTCCTTTTCATCTGTTTTATTAGAGGCTTCAGTCATCATTTTCACCTTTAAGAGACTTCTTATGGTTTCAAATGTTCAAATTTAGCAATGTTGGTTCCCCAAACTCCAAATTTTTTAAACTCTCACAGATCAAATACTGGGAGGCTAGGTTTTGTTTAATATTCACTTGAATCAAAACCTTCATTAAAATATTTAGTCAACATTCCAGTTACCTTTTAAGCTTAAATTTCTATGTACCTCCAAACACTTAGTTCTCTGTGCATGTAAGATTATCACAGTGAAGACTCACTGATAACAGTTTTTGGTGTGTTCTAGTCCATCTGAAAGTGCAATTCTATTTGAAGACCAATGTCTAGCCAAATGCAGTTCAGAGAAGTTTCCATAAGTATCCTGTTTAGTTATATAAATATTTTGTTTCGAGGTTGGTCTGTACTGTACAGTAGAAAAGGAAAGTGAGGTATATATTGTGTTCTTATGGGTATTATAACTATGTAGTTTCTACAGATCTTCAAAGCTGACTTTTTTTGCAACCTTGGCAATGGATGTCTTTACCTCTTCAAAGCCTCTTACAAACATTAGCTTTATAGTTTTATTGAACAAATAATGTTGTGATGCCAGTTCTGAAGAGGTGGTTTGTAAAGGACTGAAGATGGAGTTTTCTTCAGTCCTTCTGAAATCACCACCAAGCTATACTGTAGTCTCTGCTTCTTTCTCTTCCACTAATCTAGGAGGAGAAAAAAAAAAAAAAACCAACCCAGAAAAGTTGTTACTTTTTGTACCTTTTTACCTATAAATATAATTTTAGAATATGGTGTTTTACTAATTGTTGTTTCTGTTTAACCTGGTTCCTACTATGCTCATTTGACAGCCACTAGTTCATTGAAAGATGCAGAAAATAGTCATGCTATTGATTATTTTATGTACCTTTACATATACGTGTTCACATTTCAGCATCTCAGAGAGAAATATTGAAAACTGAGGGCTGGAAGGAAATTCTTGTCTAATACAAACTCTTTGGCAAGGCTTACTGTCTCTTAAATGGCTTACTGTGAAAATGCTTTTTTTTCCCCCAAGATTTATAATTTTTCCTTATTTGGGTGTTCTTTCATTTAGTTTTTTAAGAAAGAATGGCAAAAGGCCTATTCCTGGTACAAATGATGCACCTGATAAATTCTGAAATACAGCTCCACTGCCAAAGTAATGATAAGTAGGTGTTATTTTTTAATGTAGAAAAAACTGCCTTATATTTCTCTAGTTTTGAAATTGTCTGGAGTTTAATTGGAAAAAGTAAATTAAAAAGCATTGGAAACAAAAAAGTGGAACCCAGTGTTTTAAAGTTCAGATCACATATGTCAAAACTGTAAGGCAATTGAGAACTCCAACTCAAAAAAAGGACTATAATACGAATAACTATAAACAAAGGCAGAAGCCTTGCCTCTTATTCCACAGTACTGGTTGCTCAAAAACCACCAGACTGAAACAGGAAAATTACTGTAGAAAATCATTAACCTTGTTTGTATTTGCCAGACCTATTCTTTATGATTAAACAGCCAAAACCACTTACCAGCTAATTGTTTTAAAATAGGTTACTCCACCATTCTCCTGCCAGATACAGAATTGAAGAAATGATGGAGGGTGGTGATCAGCATTAATGCATTTCACAGGTGGTATACAGCCCAATAAAGTATCTTATGTTCTTTTCCTTCATTAATGCAGTAGTTTGAGTTTTGTGAAGGTAGGTGCGAAAAAGTATGAAAGGACTGGAAATAAGACAGAGAAGGCTGCAGTACTGGAGATAAAATGGAGGTACAAAATGACAGTACAAAGAGAGAAGAAAAGCAATGATGGAAAGGCAAGAAAAGAGAGACAAGGAACATAATGATATAATGCTGAAAATACATTTTCATTAATGTATAAATAATTTTGTATAAAGATTTATAAATGTCAAAATATTTTTTTCTCTCTAGAACAACACACTGCGTATTAAGTAAAAGAGTGAAGGAAATAAGTGGCAAGAACCAACACAGGGGAGAATAGATTAAGCACATACTTTAATATTAGTTAAGGAACCTGAACCACAGGTGTGTTTTGATCGCTTTCGGAGACATTAAAAAAATATTCTGAGGCAAGATTCTGGGTGGTGCTCATCTGAGTGAAACTAGTGATGGGGAAAGCGAAAATGCTCATGGGCTTATAAACACTTCTGCTAGTATAAGTGTTTTCAGACTTCCAAAAAAATCAATAAATAATTTCAGTCAAATAAAACCTGGAGAAAAGCCAAAAAGCTTAAGTTTTTTATTTGTGTTTGTACCTGATTTGATGAGTAACACTGAAAGGCTCCTCCATAGAGCCAGAAAGGGCAACAAAATGCTCGGGATGCGTTATCCTTGCCAGAGCATGAAGCCTGCCTGCCCTCAGACAGGTTTACTGAGAACATCTGTAGCTTCAGCCTCTTCCCACGGCAGCCTTGCAGGTACCACTGCAGCGGCTGGGAGACAGGGTTTCATGGGCATGTGTTTCTGTGCAAGTTACAACTGCACCAGAAAGCCTGGAAATCCAGGGGTTTGGTATTTCAGTGGGGACATGACAGGGGAAGTGTCAAGGTACCCGTTAAAGAGAGGATCTGGTTTTTGCTCTAAGAAGTGCTTGAACAGGAGCATCAGCGATTAAATCAATCTAGGTAAATTTCCTCTGTTGTTCCTGGCATTTTCATTGCAGGTCCAGACTGGCTGAAAGCTTTTGTTTCTGCTTTTGCCATGCGGTTCATTAGCATCAAATGAAAAATTTCTTTAGTTCATAGTTGGGAGAAACTTGCCATACTATTGCACGTTTATTTCCTTTTCTTTCAAAAGGCTCTGCATACATGAATTATGTGCTTTTTCTCCCCTACTTCGATATCTGAACTTGGCCAACTGATACAATAGGATTTCTATTACAGTTTTGTTTTGTTTTATTTTTTACAGAGGCAGAAAACAGTGTTTTCTGAAGGGCCACTCTGTCCTGACAGTTTTGCCTGACTTTGCCTCTAAGGATCCCCAAGATTCTTGCAGCTGATTCTTGCAACTTCATTTGAGTCTACTTTAAATATTTACAACAGCTTCAGATGGAAACAGCAAGTTTTTTGTTGGCAGTGTAGAGGCAGGTCTTTCAACCACATAAGTGAAAACCCCATCTCAAAACAAATACCTTAACTCCAGAAAGATAACTTGGGCTGGAATTAATTTCTTTTTTCAGGCTCTCTGTTAGGTCTGCTTATCACTGCATTAGCTTGAGTCCTGTTCAGCAGTGCTGAGGTTCCCACCCAGGGATGCTGTGCCAGCCCAGGGAGCTGCTCCTCCATGCACAGAGCTCTTGCCTTTGCCGATGATTTAAAGCCACATCCTGTCTTGTGTTGCACCTCACTGCTTTGTCAGTCTTTCCCACATCCCCCTCCCTTCATTTTTCCAAGATGTTTTCATTTATGAACAGCGTTTGAGGACTCTACTTTTAACCCTGATCCCTTCTGTGCAGTTGGGCTCCTGGAAACATAATGTAGGGGAAGGAGTACAATACCTCCTTCTGAGATCTCCAAATTGCCACTTTGCTTCTATTCCTTAATTTGTCCTTCCTGTGCAGCTTGAGCAGACAGTCTGTCATCTATTTCATTTCTAAGACTGACTGTATATTTTATAAATCACACATCATGAGAAGGATACATTTTACGTGCTTCATATCAATCCACACGGGTTGGATCACTGTCAGGTCTTCTGGGAGACTAACACATTGCAGGATAATAATATAAATGATAGCTTTCTGGTGTAAAGTACTTTCTGTAAATAATCTCTTCTCTCCTCTGCCCTTCTCTGCATTTTCCATCAGTTTTAGGACTGACTGTTACAGCAGCAAAAAAAGAAATAGTATTTTTGTTTACCATATCTAAGTCTTACATTCTCTGCTGGTTTGGCCATTTGGGCTGGCCCTGCCCAATCAAACCCAGCACCAGCAGTCAGGGTTCCAGGGGGTGAGAGGGCGCTTGTGTGGAGTTAGTGGCTGACTGGGGTTAAACCACAACACATTCAAGCACTACTTATTTTCTTTTTCTTTTTCTTTTTTTTTTTTTTTTTAATGGGGCATAAACATCAGCTTTCATTGATGAAACAAATGAAAATTCTCAACTAAGACATTTTCATGGTGATGTTTTCCAGAAGCTGTAGACTGTGTAAAGGGCCATCTGATACATGCAACATTTTTTGTGTATTTCCCAGGAGAACTGACAACTAGCATCTGTTATAGATTATGTTGAACTTAAAGGCAGCCTGAAACTGGTGCTTAACAATATTCCCCACCCTGGTAATATTCAATATTTTAATGAGCTGCCATGTTAATTGGCTAAAGCTTCAGCTGCAACAGCATTTGTGTACCATACCAGTATTTCATACCAAGTGAAAAGTTGGCTTTTTGCTTATCAACATTTCATCATCAAACTCAAAATTTCCATGAACCACTGTTTATGAGACTTCATTTGAATCCCATGGTAAACAAACCATTTACAGTGACTGTGATCAGAAATAGCCAGAGCACTGTGTTACTCACCAGGGCTCATGTTACCCTGGATGTTTAAGCATTTGTTGCTGCATGTCTAATGTTGGTTTGGCTTTGGTATTAATGATTTCTCATCAGCTCCACTATGGGTTACTTAGCTTCTGTGATAGGGATTATGAGGCTGGTCAGCTTCTACATAGTACAAAACTTCCCTTCCTGGATTATTATGGACTTTATTCCTAAAATGGGGAGACACCCAGGTGTGTGCCATCCCATTCTCTCTTCATAAGCACTTATTTCCATGAGAAGAAAACATAGGGAAACAGACCATAAAAGAGTTGTTCACTAATCAGGACTGATAACAGCCAGATTTGAATGGCAGCATCGCTCTAGGGCTGTGATGCTTTACAGCTCCCTGCAGTTTAGACATTGCTATTTTGTACAACAGGGTAAACGATGCTTACTAATACGTCTGCTTTCTCTCTGCTCAGTGAACATTGCAGCCCAACATGGTCTGGGAGATTTTTCTTCTGACGTTGAAATTGTAGTTTCAAAGTAAGACTCAAACTTTCTGCAAAAAATTTGCATTTCCTCAGTCATCATGAAGCACAGCCACAGCTCCTTTTTTCTTTCTGCTTTTTGAGGACCCTCTGGCAAACATCTGAAGTGCTCAATTTACTGAATATATGCAACATCCTCAGAAGGAATAGATTTTGTATGTTACTTCTATAACACTGTGTCTGTTACCTGACTGTCTGATGCCTTGTTTTCCAACATTTTGTAATTGGTTTGACTAATATAGTGCCGCAATTTTTTGCTTAAAAAACCTAAGCCTTTAAATCATGCTGTCCTCTCTAGACAACAAACATTTTTTTCCTCCCTAAAACTTTAATTCCTGAGTTCTTCAGGATAAATGATGCAAGGGAATCTTGCCAGCAAAAACTCACTAAACCAAAGGATCCACCTGGCTTCCTACAGATTCATCCAATGTTGAACTGAATATGTGAAATCTCTGTTCACAGACTGCAGGTTCTTCTAAACCTAATTCTATTACCTATCAGCCCGTGACATGTCATAGTGTGGTAAGGAACTGGCAGGAGGTGAAATAAAAGATTAGTCCACTGACATGCTTGATATTCTTTCTAAATAAGGCAAATAATTCTTCAGGCTTCATTTGAATCTTTGATCTTTTAAGGACAACTGAGTTGAAAAACACTGGGGTCTTGCTGAATTTCAGCTATAACAGCATTTCCTGAAAAAAAATCCTTTCTAAGTCTTGTGTAATCCTATACATTTTTCTGTTTTGATCTTGTCTCTTTATCTGATGGGTGCCTCTGACGAAAAAACAAACAAACAAACAAACAAACCCACCACCAACAAACAAAACAACAAGAAATCTCCACCATTAAAATCATGTTATATTCACACCTCCAAATTCCTGTAGAAAGATTCTCTGTGCTCTGTAAGTATCCAGTCATCATTTCTTTTTCCTGTAGAAAGAGCTAAGCTGATGTATTTTGGTTGCTTCTTTCTTTCATCAACAGGTACTTCTTTGTCTCCAACATTTGAAAATTTTGTGATAATTTTCAGATCCTGTTCCTGGTACCATACTTATTTTGATAAATACTCAAAAAAGTCACAAAGGCTTTTTAGACTGAGCTCTAGGGATCAATAGTGCACTTTTCATTTTTCTCGTTTGGGTCTGGAAAAAACACTCACCAGCACATTTCTCTTCAGCACAAGTTTTTCCTCATTTTTACATGTCCCAGTAATATGAATGACAAGGGACCCATGAACATTCAAGAGGGTTCCAAGCAATGCTATTTTCATCTGATTAAATGCATATTTAAGCACAGACTTACAGCTGTTCCATACGTAATTAAACTTTCTTCTATCAGATGTTCCAATATTAAGGTTCAGGTTCATTAACCAAAACAGTAAAATGTATCATAAACACTTTAAAACAGCAGTGAACACTTAAATCTTATGCTATCCATACTACCCAAACAAAATAGGGCCCTTGCTGTCCAGAAATTCAGAAGGTAGATTTACTGACCTGCCAGCCAAGCAATCATCTGTGCTAATGCACATGAATCTGCACTGAGGTCTGCAGCACATCAACACAATACTTTAGGCTAAAATAAATATGTACAGGCAGCTCAGGATAGCAGGATCCTGGAGACATGCATGAGGGAGACAGCCTGTGGAGTGCTGGAATCCCATTCATTCACAATGAATTATAATTTCTAGGACAAATAGTAGCTGCTTACCAAATTACTATTACCACAGCACCAGCAGTTGCTTTACCACTGCTAAATCCCAGGGCACTAGTAATGTATGCTGGCTTCTTTCCGAGTGTAGTAACAGTCCGTGTCTAGACAGGCAAGCATCTAGCATCTGTGTGTGTGGACAGCAGAGCAAGCTCCTCCACACAGCTTCATACTGATGGCTTTCTGGAGACACCCTCAGTCATCTCACGTTTGTGTGATAGCCCCACGATAAGGTGCAAATTGCTGAATGACAATTGTCACAGCTTGTGTCTACTCTCCCGTGTCTGTGCATAGCTCCTGCCACCTTGTAATCAATGTCACCAGCTGCCTTTTGAGAACATGGCTTGTGCAACATTTCTTATATAATTTCTAAGTCAGCTATATTTCATCCACAGCTAAAGAAAAGATTGTGCAGAGAGCAAAGTATCTTAGTTTATGGACTTCATTTACCTCTCTTCAGAGGGTTGGCAAAAAGACAGATTTGTATCCCCGCTGACACTCCACACACCCCCTACCAAGTTAGTTCCTCAGACCACATATTCTTCCATATTTAATTGCCAGAAAGGCAATGTATATGATCAATATTTACTTGAAAGAAGTTTTTCCAGTGCAGCACAACTATGTTTGGAGCAGCGTTCAGTTCAGTCTGAAATAAGACCAGATAGTTTTAATAGCAGAGAAAGCCACAATAGTCTGAAGAAGGTCTGAAAAAACCCCAAATGTTGACATTTCCTAAATATTCTGCTGAATATATTTATGTTACTCATTATAGAGACACCACTGTGATATGAAAAAAAAAATCCTATCCTGAACTGACTAGAATGCTGTTACTAAGCATTAAGTAAAAGGATCCTAAATTGTAGCAATCCCAGGATGTAAAGTATGTAGAGCACATCTGAACCCAGCATTCCCCTTTGCCTGTTCTGGTACTCCCATAATCCATAAGTTTATTAAAGAATGAAAATGATGACTCAATCATTGTCACATGACTCCTGGGGCTGAAGTCCCCAAGGTATCATGGATATTTGATAAAACTGGGAAAACTGTCAGCAACTTGGGAAAAAGAATCAGATGTGAAGGTGGTAGGGGACCATCGTGATTGGTTTGGAAAGAGACAGACATTTTGCTACAAGAAAGGAAATCTGAGATTCTTTTTCATCAAGCCCCAGATTTCTGCTGGCAGGTGCACCTGTGAACCCCTCCCAGAACCTACTGGACATGCCAGCCTACCTGAATTCAGATGGCAGACATGTTTCTCCTTATTCAACTTCTACACTTTCTTCTTGCAGTGTATTCTTTAGCAGGAAGCATGTACCTGTCAGTCATAATATCCCACATCACTAGCTCCATCAACCAGCCTGGGTAACATCTGGTGCCTGAAGGAGAGATGATTATGTCTAGTTTGCTCTTGAAAGGGGCAGGAGTCTCTTGTTTGGTAGCTGCTCCCTGGCAAAGCACAGGGGACAACTGCTAGTTTCATAACTGTGATAAAATCTTCCCAAGTTTACTGCCAACAGGTAAATCAAAATCAAAAAGTACATTCAGCCTGCAACAGAACACTTCCTCACAAATGTAATAGTTATATTTGTAACATTGTCATGTTTATGACTTCTTGAACATGCTCTGATTGCTTGGAATTTGCAAAAATATGGAATTAAATTCTTCATCAACCTGTGTGTACGAAAAAGTGAAAATGTAAACAACGCCTGTTTGACCTAAACGTAAGAAGTCAATTTGAACATTTCTAACCTTACATTTTCCTGGTGTTATATCCCATGAACTTTTTCTGTGCGTGGCCAGTGATGTTAGATCATTTTTATGGCACTTTGTTCGCTCCAAAAGCATATAATTATGTCAAAATTATGAAAGAACTTATGAAGAAAACAGATAAAAATAAATATATTTTTATTTAATGACATTTTAGATATATCTTTCTATTTTGTATCTCAGACTAATAATTACTTAAATGGATCTTGGAAAAAATTATATATAAATTAATTACTGGTTTTTAATAAAATCATTGCAATGTCTGAAACTTGTCTCCACAGAGACAATGATATCATCATCTGTCTCCTCGTTTGTGGGAGACAATAAAAAGATAATTTAATTGAAGTTGGACCACAGATTTATACAGCAGAAGTAATTTCAGAAGAAATTAGTCCTAGCAGGAGCTTTTCAAGGCAAAACATTCATTGCATCAGAAAATATCACTTTATGAAATCCAGGAATTGTAATGAGAAACAAATAATTTCAGCATATTTTTCACATCAGTATTTTTAGAAGTCTTCATCTTTATGACATATCTGTCTTGTATTTCAAGACAAAAATTGTATTTAAATGTAAACTAATTACCCTTCATTCATATTTAATGGAAAGATTTAAAAGCAAAAAATGGAACAATGCTTTGAAATTGCCTGAAAAAAATTCTTTTTGACATAATTCCTCTTTCATTTAATTTAGTTTTGACTTAAAATGATTTTTATGATAAATAGATAAAAGATAAAAGTTATATCCAATGAATTAGCATAGCATTAAGAGAATGCTTTTAAGGAGTAATGAATTTAATGTTATATTAAAAATTATGATTACAGAAGGAATTGGAGTGAAATACTAACTGCTCTTTTTAAGTAAAAGTGTACTTTTACAGTAGCCATTTCTTATTCTCAAAGGAAGATGTCTGTGTGAAGATGTCCATTTAAAAGTAGTTGTTCTTTGGTGAGAATCCAAGGCAACTGCGCACAGAATGATTTACTGGGTCAAGATGAAATTGAAGAAAATGGGAGTATGCCTTATATAATCTTTTTATAATCTCAGTAAACACCATAAAGTCAGCCCAGTAATCTACTTACTCCTTAGCATCTTTGATTTGATTTCCCTCTGAGGCAAGGTTCTGGGCGGTGAGGACCAAAAAGCAGCTGCATAGTTCTGTGGAGATGAAGAAACTCTTCCCATCCCAAGAAATCTATCTAAACCATAATGATTTGTACACCTAATTCCAAAGAGAAAATAAAACAAACTTCCTTCTAATGTCATGGGTAGGTGGGTGTGGAAGGCCTGCCTATTCGTCGTTTTATCTGAAGCTGTAGCGAAATAGGATAAGAGGAATTACTGAAACAAATTTCTCAAATGGTTTCCAAAATGGTTTGGTATCATGTTAGATCCTTTCCCCTATGATGTTGACACAAGAGGTAACAGTACAGAAAACAAGGCAGCATTAGCTTTTACAGAAGGACTCACTTAAGTGTCTAGAAGGATAAATGGATTAGAAATGAATTTTTCTTTATCCTGAAAAAAATTGAATATTCACCAGCACAGTGTTTGATCCACCATAGTGTGTTTGATCCTGTTCTTACAAGATCCTGTTCATCAGAGGAAGCCTTGAAACAAATCAGTAGAGAAGGGTTAAGAAAGGAAGGCCTGCAGTTGGCAGTTGGGCAAGGAAAGGAACAAGAAAGGTTTTCCATGTTAGCATGGATGTATGCATGTGTGACTGTCCCTGTGTGTATATGTACACAAACCGAACAGATACCTTTAAATTCTGCCTATACACATTCCTCCAAATCCAGGCCTGTAAAAACACATACACCATACTGCACTTACAAGAATAATAAGTGTGCACCACAGCTTTTCACAAAATTAAATACAAGCAAATAGATTGCAGAATCAACTGGGCAATGCTCTTTTAATTTCCAGTGTTATAGTATGCAACTAAGCGAACTATGTTAAATGCTTACTGGTGTAGACTGCAGTTTATTTCCAGATAATCTTCCCCTGTTCCATTTGTATCTATATTATATCCCAAACCAAAATCTCCTTCTTTTATCTGAAGAGTCTTCCTGTATTTTGCAAGGAAATGACTTCCAGCAATCAGCTGCATGAGTTGGTTTGCTCTCTGGCATAGATATCCATGGGACTGAACTTCTAAATATTCTAAGCTCCTTGTCTTTACCAGATCTGGACCACATGCAATTATCGTTTTGTTGTACAGAACAGAAAAGCAAAGCTTTTAGCATTTTACCTACAATTTTCTTCAAAAATAAAGAAGAAAAATAATACTATTAATGTAATCCATGTCTTACCATCTCTACTGTCCTCCACTGAATTAAAACACTTACTCCGGCTGCTTTTATCCAAGCCTTTTTTTTTTTTTTTTCTTCATTTACCATGTCCTTGAGTTACTCTCATGTCTATGACATACGGGGCTAAATAAAGTGCTCTGTGCAAAAAATAATTAGATTTACAGTGTATAATAAATAATAAAATGAACAGAATTTTTGTACTTAAGAAGAATCTAGTTTTACCATGTTAAATTAATTTTCATTTTTCATTGATTACTCAAGAATAAAGGAGATGAAAAAATGTCTGGATCATGCAACTGCATCTCTTACAATAATGAACACAACTGAAAAAGCCCTCCCTTTTCCCATTCATATATAGAAAAGGAAACCAATGACAGGCTCAGCTCTTAACTGATCTCTTGGAAATATCACCACATCCATAAGAATTATTACAGTTGATTTTCACGATCACATTAGATTCACTCTGCATGTATAAATGATCTGCCTGCTGAATATAGAGTAACTCCTATCTTCATCACACATATCACTTCTCTTAACTCAAAAGCTGTTGCTGCACAAGAACCCACTGTGATTTTTGCATTTTTTTCTCCTTCACAACATAAGCTGAAAGCCTTTCCTGAAGTAATTTCTAGATGAATGCTAAATGAGTAATTATTAACCTAAGAATATTGAGAGTATTGATATGTAGCCTGATGAAGGAAAACATCATATGACAGTAACTGTCACATTTTTTGTAGATAAAGTTGCTTCAGCAACAAATAATATTTAGAGTTCTAAAAATGCTTTTGGCAGTTTCTCCCATCAAAGGTTATTGAACAAATCAAGTTGGTATTGGAGAAAGGGAGCATCATTTTTGTACATTCATAATTCATGAAAAAATGGGAAAGGAAGAACAAAAGGTCAATTTTATCAATAAAGACAGGCTGATAGAAGAATTTCAGAGAGATCTATGCTTTTCAGTGTATACGTAGCTGATCTAAAAGGATCATAGAATCATAGAATGGTTTGGTTGGAAGAGACCTTAAAGACCATGTAGTTCCAACCTCTCTGCCATGGGCAGGGACACCTTCCACTAGACCAGGTTGCTCAAAGCCTCATCCAGCCTGGCCTTGAACACTTCCAGGGATGGGGCATCCACAGCTTCTCTGGGCAACCTGTTGCAGTGCCTCACCACCCTCTCCATGAAGAACTTCTTCCTGATATCTAATCTAACCCTCCCCACTTTCAATTTAAACCCGTTACCCCTTGTCCTGTCACTACAGGCCCTTGTAAAAAGTCCCCCCCAGCTTCCTTGTAGCCCCTTCAGGTACTGGAAGGTGCTATAAGGTCTCCCTGAAGCCTTTTCTTCTCCAGGCTGAACAAGCCCAACTCTCAGCCTGTCCCCATAGCAGAGGTGCTCCAGCCCTCAGATCATCTTCGTGACCCTACTCTTGACTTGCTCCAACTGGTCAATATCCTTCTTATGTTGGGGGCTACACAGCTGGACACCGTAATCCGTACTCCAGGTGGGGTCTCACAAGAGCAGAGTAGAGGGGGAAAATCCCCTCCCTCGACCTGCTGGCCACACTTCTCTGGATAAAGCCCAAGATACGGTTGCCCTTCTGGGCTGCCAGCGCACACTGCCGGCTCATGTTCAGCTTTTCATCCACCAGTACCCCCAAGTCCTTCACCTTGGGGTTGCTCTAGATCCACTCCCCACCCAGCCTGTACTTGTGCTTGGGATTGCCCCAACCCAGGTGCAGGACCTTGCACTTGGCCTTGTTGAACTCCATGAGGTTGGCAGTGGCCCACCTCTGCAGTCTGTCCAGGTCCCTCAGGATGGCTGAAAAGACAAATCATAGACTGAAACAGCTGCCCATTAGTGTCAGCAAGAAGAGAGTATGAAATAGTATTTCAACCTGCAAAGCAGAGACCTCCAGAAAAGCTTTCTTATCTTTACTGAAAATACTTCATAACAATATGGAAATGCTTAAGGAAATTACAACACAGTAACAGTCCACCCACTAACATTTGTTCACAAAATCTATGAAATAGTCTTCTGTAACTCAAGAAAGGTAAGAAGCATTTGTACTTTGAAAGGTTTTAATAGGAAAGATATAAATTGATTGAAGCTATTAGAATATTTCTTTTTCCTTCACCCTTCTGTCCTCACTCTGGCATCTCTGAATTTATAAAAATACATTTTTTTTAATTGGAGCCATAGCATCTGCTGATCTCCTTTCTCTGTCAGTAGTAAATAGCTAATAGGTTAACTCAGAAGTGATGGATCAGAGAAATAAGAGTAAGAGATGTTCCCAGTATCACAAATATTAATATATATTGCTAACAGTAAAACACTGCTGTTAAACCCGATGCTTTTTAAGTTGGGGCTACCTTATGCCTCAAAGGACATCCAAGGAAGTATATTTGCATGAAAGGGATACTGAACGTGCTTGCTGATGTTTGCTTTAAGGAGTTCGTGTTAGCAGCTCACAGTAAGCAGGAAGATTGCTCCAAATACCAGCTGAGGACAAATGTAAATTGGGATATTTGGAAGACAGCCTATGAAAAGAGTGAATGGCACTCAGAGTGGTCTCCAGGGATGCTTTTAGACAAAGTATACACAGTTTCCTACAAGATAAATAACACTTTTAAAAGTAGCAACAAGTTCAAAGCAAATGCTGAAGTGGCTCTGACAAAGTTTTAGATGTGAGTGGCACATCCCCTTTCTTCACAGTTTAAGCGGGGATAATAATAGAGAAGAAAAACCGTGCAAATGTTTCAATGAGCCTTTGTAACCTCTTAGGCTACAGTAGCAGCCTGTGTCCTCTTAGGATATTGGTATTGCAGAACAAAGCAATTGGCAGTTTAGTGCCAGTCATTATCTCATGTGAGCAACTGTCTCAGGCCTGTATTATCTTCTAAACCCTTCCTCAAGTTCAGTGCAGGCCTGCAGCAGTAACCCACTTTTGCTATGTGCACATCATGGAAATATGTGGCCTGAATTACTGAATACATATATTTCTGCTGAACAGTTGCCTTTATTTCATTACCACTTCATTTTATGTCCCCTTACCCAACAAAATGGACCTGTGATATGACAGGATGTATCATAGCCACTGATTTTTGCTAAATAAAAAGTGACATAACTAGAAATGAAAAGCTCACTCTCCATCAATAAGCACATAAGTTAACACTTAGGAAATTATTTGAGATTGCAATTCCATTAGCTGACCTGTACTGTCCTTAGCACAGTCTTCTCTTCAATGTCATGTACTCTGCACAATTTCTTGCAGGAATGGCAAGGACAGCTAATCAGAGAGTTTGTACAGAGACTACAATAAAAATCTGTATTGCAATGTGACCTGGAGGTTTGAGCACAGTAACTAGGAAACTACACAGGGATGGCTGATGAGAATGGGAACTTTTACTGACTTGCTACTTGTTAGAGCAAGTACGGTAATAGGTGATGGAACAAGCCAACTAGGGAAGGTGTTATGAAGCCATAAAAAAATGGACTTTAAAATACCTTGTCAGCAGTAATATAAAAAATAACGGAATTGGTTTTCACATGATACCAGGAATTAATTTCAACTGTTACATTGAAAGTCAGTCTGCTCTGTGTTTAGGACTCAATCAGTTTGTTAAATCACATTTTAGATATGACTCTTCATATGCCATTCAGCTGTCACTAATAATTTGGCCAGCATGAAACATTTTGATCATATTGCAGGAGGGAGATTGAAAACTAATTGAAGTGGAAAAACATATTCCTTCCACTGGGGAAATAAAGGAGGAAAGAAATATTAGGTTTTGTACTTTCATTCTCTGAGCCTCCAATTTTAATAAAACAGATGCTTTATAAACAATCAGATTTGAAATTTAGCTCTAAGATTAGACTTTTGGCAACTTCTCAAAAAATTAAGGTTAACAGCAAAGTGAAATTAGCCGTATCCTGAATCCTTAACATAAACCAGAAATATATTATATTGTGGAAACTAGTAAAGTAGAAATAAAATCAATTACAGAACAACAAACTGATACTTATCATGTAGAAAAGCTAATTTCTGAGAAACAGTTTCTAACTGCTATGAAAAACACTGTTCATGCCTAATACTAACAGAGATTCAGATCTATATATGCACAGAGCAACAGCCTGTAATTTTCTATTAGATGCCTCGAGTTTTCTGTGTCATTCCAGAAGTACCCAGGGCTTCTGCTGCATGGGGGGTCTAGGTTTGAGCCCGATGTGCTGCACACATGCTTTGAGGTGTGCTATGCTAGCAGGCAGATGCCACTGTTTCCCAAGAGAGCTAGGACTGGCCTTAGTGGCAGAAACAACTGAAAGCTGGTACAGAAGTGTTGCCACGGGAGAAAAAGTCTTCCAGGTTTTAGACAACATCGAAAGAAATCTTGGGCTGAAGTGCATTGTTGCCTAACTTAACAGGAATCGGAGGTTGGGGTAGGATAAAATTGGTCTACTCTGTGAAGTCCAAAACCCCACTAAAATCACTGCCTTTTGTTATTGATGTGAGCATGTATTACACTCAAAATCTTCTTTATGGGTAAAGCAGAAATACACATTATATATTATAAAGCCAAGGATTTACATTACTATTGTGGAAATCTTCAGAATGTAGTCATTATTAGTCCATATCTGAATGTTACAGAAAAAGAAATAATAATAATAATAATACAGTTGCCTTTTTTTATACACTCACTTCTTAGCTTCCATCTCTTTTCCTGGTGTTTATGCTTGCCCTTCCCCTGCTCGTATGGGTCCTAACATTGCTGGGTTCAGTCTGGTGACAGTGGTGGGCTGTCATGGCGAGTTGAAGCACTTGGAGTCCTTTCCTGGGAAGAATGTAATGTTCATTTTGACTGTTTTTCCTCACTTCAGAATACTCTTGAACTAATGTCTATGTGTTTACTATCACACTTTTGAGACTTTTCCTTGTTTGATCTACAGTTCTACTTTACACCTAAATTGTCTCTAATTGATGCCTTTTACATTGCCTAGGTACTACTTCTTTGTTCTCTTTCTGACATTTTAAACCATTTTTTTTTCCCAGTTCTACAGTTTTTTAACTGATGATGGGTGAGCTGTTTATAGCAATAGGATTCCCAGTACCAAGAGTGTTCTCCATCTTTTATCACCCCATGACTGGCCTCCTCTGTGCTGAATCCTGTGGATTCATTACCTAAGGTGGTGAAGAAAATTGCTTGTTGCTGCTACCTATCTAAAACCATGGTTGTACCATACAAAGATGATAAAAATAAAAAAAATTATTCAAAAATATCAGGTCAGTTACAGAAATTATTGTCACCACTAAAAGCTGAAGAAGAAGCTTTAACAGGTCAAGAAAGTTTGGACTGAGCATGCCTGTCAAGCCTCAGTCCTGAGACTTTACAAATACATTACAAAGCTTGTGGCCTGTTAACTAGAAATGACAACACCATATTGCAGGGCTGCGATGTTGCACAGGGATATAACCCACTTCACAGAAATTATGTTCTGAGCAGTGTGAGATTTTTATTTGTTTGCAACTTCATTGGGCACTGCCATTTGTTATGGTTTTTATTTCATGGTTTAATTATCTATGGAAACTACTGCATAGAAAAGAGGTTTTGCATACAAATGAAATGGCAGTTTGGGAACTGCAGTAGCTCTGCAAGATGCAATAGGTAGCATACTTTGTGCAGTTTTAGTGCAGAAGGGAGAAAGAAATGTAAGGATGTCTTCCAAAGCTATCGCTTGGAGATGATCAGGGAAAAAGCCCAAATTCTGCAGCGGTGAGCCTTGATGATGAAGCATTTCTCCCAAACCTGCAGCACCAGTGAGGCCCTGGTTAGTACTGCACTAGCAGGCCAGGTCCCAGATCAGGAGGAGTCCATCCCAGTACGAAATCATCCAAATTCATTTACTCTCTCAGGGCTCAGACCACTTCTTGTTCAAGTTAACAGAAAAGTTTTTATTAGCTTCAGTTGTATCTGGTTAGTTCCCACACTGACACTTGGAGAGATTTGGCGGTAATATTTACTAATCCATTTTGCACAAACACAGTGAAAAATAAGGAACAATTATTTGTTCTCCACAGTCGTAAAGCTAAATCACATAATAACCAGGTCTTTAAGGATTTTCAGTAGTACCTGAACAAGCCTGAAAATGTTTTTAAAACTTAAAAATAAAAATATGATAGAGAGGTTATAAAGATCTTAGCCTAGAATTAGAAAAAAATATGTTTGTATTAATAAAAATTAAAGAACTATAAAGAAATAATAAAGGACCATGCCACCACCTGTTTTAAATCTTTATTGCTCAATTAACACTAAGGAAGTAACATAGCTCAAGAGATGCTCTAAAAGTGTAAGTCCCAAAGAAACATCACGCACAAATATTCTATACTACTCCTTGATTCTTCCTTTTCCTTTCACAGTGATTTTTTTTAAGGCTTATTTTGATTTACATTTCATCTTGACTAAGGATCAGGATTCCTATGCAACTATAAATCATAATTAAAATGTGTTGCAGTAAACAAAAGCAGTCCAGCTGGGTGTTTCTGTACTTTTCTTACTCCTTCAGGTGTGCAGAAAATTCAGTGTCATCCTTAATTCTCTTTCATTGCTTCATTGGCAGTGAGATAATGCTTTATGATATGAGTTGTTTCTCAACATGTTCTCTGTTCCCTGGTAGGTGAAAGTTTGGTGAGCTGAGTAGGAACACAAACCTCATTGCTACTGTCTGAGTAACACTGACATAAATGATAAATGTAGCTTATAGGACTAATATTACTGGAGTACAAAAATATCCAAGCAGAATTAAACCTACACATAAGAATGTATTGTCTTTACATTGGCTTCTGACAGAAGAAATATGTGAGTGAAGCACTGGAGTTTAAAAATTTGCCCATTGAGGTGGGAGCAGTAAAAAAACAGAGGTTCTGGTCTGCTGGGTTTTGTGGTGGCACTGCATCCCACAGGCATCACCTAGAAAAGCTGGAATTGCAGCACTTGACGAGAGATGCTACCAGGCTTCCTAGCAGCTGTAGTTCTTTTGAACCTTAAGAAAAGGTTTGAGGTACTGAGTAATATTATTTTTCTCTTGAAGTTCTTCCTGCAATGGCAGGCAGGACCAAGTGGTGAGATTGGTGGAGACAAGTGAGCTCGGGGAGGCTGGGGATGCAGAAAGGGTCAGAACAGCAGAGAGACAATGTGAACTACACACACCAGACATAGTTCGGGCTTGGAGTACACACTGACTACTTCTAGCAGAAAAGCGAGTGATGTTGGCCAGAAGTGAGATGATCATTTGGTTTTGGAAGGAGGCTGACAGTTCTGAAAGAGAGAATGAGAAGTAGCTGTCCTATCAGCAGTAGTGTTATACCAAAAGCCATTTAAGAGAAGCTTCCACCTCAGCATTTATCATAAACTAAGGAAAGCACTGCTTTTCTAATACTTAAAAACTGAAGAGGAAAAATGTAATGTGACCTTTTTGCTCTTTGTTGTTGGAATTTGACTATTTGCTCCGAGAGCAGAAGGGCTATTGATAAACCTCTGTATACTAGCCTCCATCACCTGTTTAATAATGATGTGAACCTGGAATGACATTATGTGGTACACTTTTAATTTCAGACCTGTGTTTGACGTGACTCTTAAGTTGTAGTCTCTAAAATTTTATTCTGTCTCCAGAAGATGTTTTGCATGCATAACCACTCACATGAAAAAAAAAAACCCAATCAACCAACCAAACAAAAAAAACCCCCCAAAACACAACAAACAAACCAACTCCCCCAAAAAACACAACAGGAAAAAAAAAAATTACCTGAAATGCAGAAAAGAATATTTTACAACCTTTTAAGAATTATTTTCCTGAAAGTTTAAAACTGGCTATAAAACAGTTTAATCCAAGTCTGTACTATCAGGAAAAGAAGTCCTATTGACTTCACTGTGTTTTGCAACTAGGCTTTAGGGCTCAAAAGAGTGATATAACAAATGAGTTTAAAATCATGAATATATGTTTCTTAGAGTCACCTGAATCTGTGGCACTCACAACTTAAAAGTGTATAGTCCATTATTTTTCTAAACAAGAGGTTTCAATGTGCTACTCTGCAAAAAGAAATAATTTGGCCCTTTGTAAAGCTGCAGTTTTAGTGCAAGGAGTGAAACGTGGGATTGGGATTGTTATAAATGCCATAAACCATTCTATTTGATGGTAAAACCTCTTTAAATTTTTCTTATCTTTTTTTCAATGTCTGTAGAAGTTACATCCCAGATTATTCCCACCAGTGAAAATCTTCAGTAACATTCTACAGGCCTCTGTTTCTAAAAAAAAAATATATGTTGTTGAAAAAGAATAGGTGGTTACATTGTTAGACAAACACTTCTAAATCTTACCCTTTGGGACTCAACTGGGTTCAGACAAGAATAGGAAAGAATCTTATTTTCTCCTGTGTGCAAATGCTCTGTGACACTTCTGTCTTTCTCAAGTAAGAGGTTCTTGGGACTAACTGGCCTGGGCTTTGATGTGAATCTGCCTCTCCTGTAGTGGTTTCTGTAGATTAAAGATTTTTAGTTAAAAAAAAAAAAATTATTGCATGAAGAACACTTTTCAAATAACAAAAAAAAAAAGTGAAGAAGGTAAAATGGAAATTAAAAATAATGTTATTAAACTTCACGCATCTCCCAGCCCTCAGCGTATGTCTGCTTCTAGGGAGTTACACAACAGCAAACTGCTACCTACAGAATTTCTTTCATCCTTTCACCCTTTCCAGTCCCTGAGGACTGACCCTACATTGACACACCAAACAGCTCTGGGGAACACTCCTGGACACTGGGAGTCAGTCATTTACACAGCCAAACTGCTAGAGTGGTCACTGATGGTGCTTCCTGCTAACCAAAACTGTCCCTGGCAAACCCCAGGTGAGGCTCCAGAGCCAGCACAGCTGAAGACCATTCCCAAAAGATGCACTAGGCTCAGCTCTGTTTCAGGGCATCAGGGAGTCTGACAGGGCAGACAGAGACTGGTCCATGCCAGCTGAATGCAGTGCCAGGGATGGTATCCCGAATATAAACATAGGCTTAATCTCTCCAGAGGCTCTTAAAATTCTGCAGAGCCTCTTAGCCTTGGGCACCCCACAGGAGATGGTGGATCCCAGATCCACATTGTGCCTCTCTGCCCATCATACACACTCAGACCTGACCCCTTCTGAGTCGCCTCCAGTGCAATGTCTCTCCGGTCTGGGTGATTCTAGTTCAGTCAGGATTTTTAAATTCACTTGGCAGTTAGTGGACAAAAATGAAATAATTTTGTGGGTTTTTTGTTTGTGTTTGGTTTGGTTTGGTTTGGTTTGGTTTTTCTTTTTAATATATATATTTTAAAATCAAGGTGAACAGTGAGTATTGTACATCAGCCCTGCAACACAGAGAGTCTCTGAAGTGCGTAGCTCACTCACCTAAGATAACACCTGGGGGCTGGCTTTGCATAAATAAGGAAATTTTCTCCCAGGCTTGGTAGACATTGTATGAGGAAAGAGAGAAGGAAGAATTGCCCTGTCAGATATGACTGGCCTGCTGGGATCATCTCACCATAACAGTTCTCCAGACATGAAGAAACCTAAGGCACTGATCATGCTTTGGTTTGTCATTACCTCTACCTACAGTAATTTGAGAACTGAAAGATCTGGCTTAGATTTTTAGATATGATTATGAAACATTTGTGAGAATGTTATTGACCTGTGGTATATAGAGGGTCAGACTAAGTGGTATGATGTTCCCACCTGTCTCTTGCTTCAGCAAGACTAGAAAAATATGACATATTCAAAAATATTGTCTTCAAGGTATGTTTGAAACACAGATGAAATCCCCTTGTGATAAAATTCTTCCCGGAGGTCTTTGGGCTAACCTGCAGTTATATTTCATGATTATCATAAATATTCAGGTAGGTGATAGCACACAGGAAAAGAAAAGGCCAACATACCTCACTTCTCAAATCAGTTACCCACTGTGAAAGCTAAATAACACTTTTTCGGAACTCAATTTCTGAATAAGCAAAAAGAGATGAAAGCCTATAATAAAGAATTCAGTTCAGAGGACAGAATCTTGACATGACTTCTGAGCATATGTATATGTATTTTATATTAAATTTTCTTTTTCCCTTTCTTCTTTCCTGAATCTGCTCTGACATTTAATGAACATAAAAGAACTTTTATTAAAAAGGAACTTTTTAATAAAAAATGAAATAGTCTTTTAATAAAAATTTAAAAGTGGGAAATTGTGCTGCAGCTGTAGCAGAGCATGGGTGTACACTGCATTTTAAAGAAGAAGAATTATGTAGGAATAAGGGCAAAACGAGATGAAGTTCTGACAGAACTGTCTAGAAAAAAAGCCAATTTAAAGGTCAATGTAACCATTCTTCAGGGAAACAAATTTTAACTCTATTTTTAAACGGTCTTGCTTCTTTCTTTTGTTTATACACTTGTTTCAGGTTGATGGTTCGCTAATGCCTGAATGAAGTACAACCTTTTATTTTGTATTTAGTCTAGATTTCCAACCAAAGAATAAAGAAAGACCAGACTTTCCACATTGTGGTGCAGAGAATGGGAAAGACTCTTCCTATGGTAGAACTTAAACTTAAAACAATATAAAGCACGAGGTGGAAGAGGACTTAAAAGGGGAAAAGGAATGAATTGAAAAGTCAGAAAGGGACCAAAGGACAGAAAATATAGAGGAAGCATAGGTAGAGACAGCAATTTTTGAATGTGATTTATTTCTGCAAAACAATTGGAACAGTTATATGAAAAGAGAGGAAGATAGAAACTTTGTTAGTGACATGAGAGAGGAGACCTTGCAGGCCTTGGGCATACTGAAACTGTAGAATTGTAAACAGTGGATGTATTTTCCTCAGTGTAGATCAAATGTTCAAACTTCAAAACACAGCCGACTACCAGAAGATATTTGGACAGGTCTGCAAATAGTCCCAAAGGAGGCATGTGAATTCAGACTGAGGAACTGGATTGCATGTGAGGACGTTTCACAGGAGTTATTTTTAATAACTTTGGAAAAAAGGTCATTGACAGAAAAAAACCCAAAACCAAAACCAAAACCAACATTTTAAGACCCACGGTAAAGAGGATACTGTGTTTTGGAAGGAAGTCAGAAGAAACTTGTAGAAAGGTAAGGTGAGGTGAAAGAAATCCCCACAAGGGAGGTGGGAGCTGTACAGCAGCAGGACGAGCTGATCAGTAATGTCCTCTCTGACGCTGCTGACAGCATGTCCAGAAAGGGACTAAGAACAGACCCTCTGCTCCTATGACTGAGACACATGGTTCAGGTGCGCCAAACCCTCATATGTATGAGTGACAGTGTTAAGAAAGAAGGAACTGTGGTTTAGGAAGCTCTTCAAGTCTGTTCTAACAGGGAAGCTAGGAGGGCTGCAGGCAATTTAGCAGTCAATGCTTTTGTGCTCCTGCCTGAAAACAGGCATTGATGGAGCACTAAGGGGAAAGGAGCTGCTTTGAACAGAAATACTGAGCATCTGCAGGGAAAGAAAAATGAGTGAGGTGATGTAGGCAACATGAACAGCAGACTGATTCATATGGTGCTTAGAGTCTTACATACGCACAGTTAGTTATCCATACACCCACCAAGTTTGACTCGGTAAAACTCCACCACCCTTGCCTACTTCTATACCCACCAGTGATCATGTCTTCACTGACTTAAAATGTCTTTCATTTATTGATTCCTAGGGGACCTTTTCTTGTGAATGTCACAGTGGGACAGACTTCAACACTGTGTAGTGCTTAATCTTTGATATTTTTAAATGGAGGAAGGAGACAAGATAACAAATAGTCTATTTCAACCCATAAGGGAAGACTTATCTTCAGTACCTTCTGAATATAAGGAATAATTTCAAACTCTCTGGGACAAGTTGAAGAAGTCATGAACTAGAAGGTAGAATACAAGGAGAAATGGAGTGAACACAATCTAGAATTAATCTAATTTATACAGGGGACATGATCATATCTGTTACTTTTAAAAGATAGTTATAGATTAAATGTATGTTTGTTTACTATCCATAAAATTTGAATACATAACCAGGAACGAAAAGGCCTAAAGATTAAAGACTTCTCTGTTAGACTCATAAGTTAAAACTGAAAAATGATGTCTAGGATTTCAGACAATTTGTAAGTCACATCAGCTAAAATAGTTAAGCGTAAAAACAAAACAAAAAATTGAAATATTAGCTAACATAATGCTTAAGGTGCCTCTAGTCTTAAAATTAGGAATTTTTTAGTAATTATGCCTGCATTGCAAGGACTGAATGCAGAAGGGTTTGCACTGTATGCCACCTCCTGAGGATACTTATCAAATACCAACACTGCTGCTACAACCAAAAATTCTGACTACTTGAGGTAATATCCCCTAGAGGCAAACAACAGTGTCTTAAACTAACACTGACCAGAAAAGTTAAATAACTTTCTTAAGGTGTGAGTAGCATACTCAGAAAAGAATATATAATAGACATGTACTCAAAGCTACTTTTCTTCCATTTTGCTCTCTTTAACTTTTTTGTTTGTTTGCTACTAGTTTCTTAAAATGCAGAGATCCCTCACAAACCGATTTTTATCACTCTCTGCATAAAAAGACCCTGATTTCCAACAGCCTTGTGGGGTTATTTCTACCTATTTAAACTCTGTGAAAAACGCTACTGAATCAGAATACTTCAGAAAACTGAAAAATGTACAAGGCTGAGGAAGATCAAACATAATGTCTGATTGAGCTTTGCAATCAAGAAAGATACAGTTGCTATTCCACCATATCTATAGAAACATCAGTTAAAGTTCTTCCTGCAGACTATTGACTAAAAATACACTTACCCAGTGAAACACAATTTAGCAACAGTAGGTCATCAAACTGACACTTGCCACTTGATTTCTGATTCCTAAGGCTCAAGTATTAGACTAGAAAGTAGTCAAAGTTGTGAACAACTGGACTTTTTGAATAATTCTGAATTACTGTGACCAGAACTAGGGACTTTTGCAAAGTCCTTCACATATTATTGCTTGAAATTATATACACCTCCAGCACACTGGTATGAAGAAAGAATATATGATTCTTTTGACATAAAAATTCATTAATCATGTAAAAGAAAAGCAGTGAACTGTGGTATTTTAAAGTATTGAAATGTTGATATTAGGTAGTCCTAAAGAGAAAAAGGCAAAAGGGTAAAAAAAAATGTTGTTGTCATTTTTCCTGCATGGCTAGAAGCAAGAAACATCCACCAAATCTTTTGAAAAGCAACAGTGGAACCATGAGAACCATTATCTAGCTGTGGAATCTTGAAATTTAGTTTCGAGGCAAATTTATTTTGAAACAGAAGCCAGTGTAACTCAGTGTCCATTGCTATGATTACCTTGTCAACTTTATATTTAATGAAGACAGTCATTACCATGTCATTAATTTTGATAACTCAAAATTGTCAATCAAAGAAGAGCAGGGCTACTTTTATTATTGGTTATTATTTCCTTTAAAAGGGTTACTCTATATGGCTCTCCTTCAGTTTTGAATGTGTTTACCTTTCCTGGCAATTTCGAATGCCAAAATACCCTGCACAAAATCAGTGACTTAGTCAATTATTGAATGTACTGAATTAAAGCCACATTCCAAGCTTACTCTGCTCACTGAACAGTGTTATTAAAGGTATCATGTGCAGACCTTTAATAGTACAGCTCATGTAATTTTCTTTAAATTACTATAATCCAGTTCAAGTCATATAATTTATACTGGTCTTCAACACAGAAAATTAATGAAGACTTCAGGTTTTATGATTTTTCATTGTTAAAAATAATATAAATAATCAACAAGACTGTCTTCATTTTACTGAAATCATACCACTTTGGTCTAACTATGCCTAATTCACAATAAAAAGACAGGGATACTTCTAATGGTTAGGACAGAGTAACAGGACATCCTTTTCCTTGCTTCTCTTTCTGGTTCTGCTCTCATTCTCTGATCCTGCTTACATTGCCTAATTTTTCTGGTCTTGAGTTTTCTCTGCTGTGTCATCATCTACATCCTCTCAAAGAGGATTTAAGGCAGAATCAGCCATCCCTGACACAAAAGGTGAGTACGGAGGCTGCGGGAGCTGGCTACCCTTCTTGCTCTAAAGAAGGTCTGTCCTGCTGAGCAGTCCAAATGCAGGGGTAAATCTCACTAACACTGGAATTCTTGTCTCACAACAGCACTGATGTTATTCTGTGTGCAATCTGTTGTGTATAACTACACACGCTATGAAAGGCAACTTCTAGCTCTCAGGCAGCTAGACTGCCTACAGCCTTGGCCACCTGGGCCCTGGCTTCCCCAGAGTGATAAAGGATCCCTGGCTCAAGGCTCACAGTGTACACCTAACACCCCTGGCAAGCGAAGCAGGCAGGTTTCACAAAAGCATTTCTAAAGTGCATATGTAGTCGTTTTTTAAAACCAGAGAGTAAGAACCCCCTGAGAAAGAAACAAACATCACAGAAATTTGGCACATAATTTCTGCTGGTTTATATTACTGCCACTGTAGTAGAGTTAAAAGTCCCTGTTACCTATCTGGTCTACTAGTATGCAGCAACAGAAGAGCTTCCTTCTCATAGATGGTTATACAGCATTTTTGTTGGTTTTTTGTTTGTGGGTTGGTTTTTTTTTTTTCAGCCAGTTAACATATTCCCCATACATGGCCTTAAACAATCAACCTTCACTGACAATTACAGACTATTTTATTTCATCAAGGATAATTACATTAAAACTTAAATCCTTCAGAAGGATGTTAATTTGTGGATATCAGCCACAAAATAAGAAGGCTTTTCTACTTAAAAAAAAAAGACAAGATTACTGATTATACTGAAGACTGCAACAAACAAGGCAGTCAAAATACAGCGTGCTGTTCAGAAATTAAAATGGTGCTCACAGTTGCATTCAAATGGCTCCCAGCTTGCTACTGATGGAAAACAGAACTTTGTCACCACTGATAATGTATTAAGTAGCTGAGCTTCGTGGGGAAAAATAGACCGTATACAATTAACTGTAAAAAACATTTAAGTTTTTTGTAAGTTTTGCTGATCAGAGTAAAGGCAATCTTCATCTTCTCAATAAAATATAGCTCTGATAACAATAAATCAATCCAAACTGACCTATTTTTATAATAAACTGTGCAGTTTGCTTCTTTTGAAAATATAAAGTTAACTTGATTTTAGATAATCTGAGTAAGAATAGCATAGGAGAAATATCCATTCACTTTTCTTCACAGGGGTTTGGATGTGAGAAAAAAAATACATTGTTGACATATGACTTTATGGCTGTGCAAACCCAATACAATGATCCAGGTGCCTGCCAATATGCTATTCAGAATGCATATATTAAATGCTTTTAGAGAAGGAAATGGTTATAGAACCATGTCTAGATATTGATTTTCTTTCTTATTTCTTACTAACAAACTCAACTGAATGATTTTTTTTTCCTGATTTAGTCTCTGTTGAGATTACTCTAGATGTGTTTATCATTATCATTGCATTTTAAGAGCTGGAATTCAGAAGCTTTTGATGTCCACAAACTGTTAAAAAAAAAAAAAAAAAAAGAAAAGAAGACGATTCTAAGCAGAATAATTTACTTTGGTACAAATGATTTATGAGATAAATTGGATTAAAAAAAAGCAGATAATGAGTGTTGGGAAATACTGAAGCCATGTTGACTAGTTAACTGTTTAAAAGTCTTAGGATGTCTTAGGTAGGTTAATACTTGAATTATACTAATATCTTGGACACTTCTCGCTCAAGTTTCATAACCGGCAATGGAAGAGAGAATCTATGGATGTCAGTGATTATCTCCTGAGAACTACAAATAAGTATTTATCTGTCAATATTATTAGGAACATAAGAAACTGTTGCTATTATTGTCCAGGCATTTTTGTTAGCTCGCTTGGTACACCACGTGCAAATGTACCTTCGTTGGGTTATTCCTTATAGTGAGACATCCCAGATATTACTCTTCCTCCAAGGCTGTCAGCCAGAGAGCAATCACAGTGGAGTCTGCCACAAAGATTATCTCAGCTTTCATTAGTTTTTGTAAAATTAGCCAGTTAGTTCTGAGTACAGTAATCTGAAATTTGTGGGAAATTGAAGAATACCTTAATCCCAGAAGTATTTTTTAAATCTCTTTCCTTTCGAATCTTACTGCTGCTTCAAAGACTGTCCATAAGGTACATGAATATTTTTCTCCATCTAGCTTCAAATGATGAAATATCTGCCCTGATCATTCCTGTGTTATTATGTGGAATACAAATTACTTTCAGTTCAGTGATATATAAACACATGCAACTTCATAATCTGCATAAAAGACAAAAATAAGTCATGGCTTTACCAGAAAATGTCTGTATCTCTGTAGATATAAAGCCACTGGAAAAGAAAATCCATCAAGTGTGATTTTTTTAAAGAGAACGATATGAGTTAGCTCTTCAGAAACCAATCTTTCTTGTTTTGCTGCTCTTCCCTATATATATAATTCTTTATAATTTTATAGCATTTTACTAGCAGCCAAGATTAGACTTTTGTCCACATGATGAAATAGTCCTGGGGCAAATGGAAAAGTGCAAATGCAAAGTGCAAATGCAAAAGCTGATGTTGCCTTGGAGTCCTTTCTGGATACACATATTATGTCTTTCTGAAGATTTGAGGATTTTTCTCATATTCCTTTTTCAAGAACACTGTTCTAATCTGATTTTAGGCACAATGTAGTTTAAAGATTTTGGTTGCTATTGAAAAGATGTATATGACTTCACTGTACAGTCCAAAACATTTCCTCAAGGGTGTTTCCAAGAAATCTGTTCACAAGGAATAATTTATGGCTCTGGAGACAGTCTCAACCTGTCTACCTAAACAAGTAAAAGTAAAGATAATAAGTTAGCACTACCAAGCATTTTCTTTTAATTTAATTTTCCCAAAATATAGTTTCACAATTTATGCTTTTTCAATCATGTTGTATTATCTCCAGAAAAGATGCTCTTCAGATATCTTTTGGAGACATTTTTTGTGAGTGGCGTCAGGTATAAAATGTTGGAACCACATGTATTGCAGGAAGGCTGAGGTGGGAGGGAGCCCTGGAAATCCCCCTCCTGCACCAACCATAGCCACCTGCAGTGGGTTGCTTACAGCTGTGTCCAGTTGGGCTTATGGATCTTTTGAGGAAAACCAGATCTACACAAATCATATCAACCCCGGATTAAAATATTCAGGGAGACATGACTTGTCATCTAGTTCATTGTTTGTCAGATGGTTGAGCTGCTCTCTGATGAAATATTTTGTCTCATCTAATGAAAAGCCTAGTGAGGCTCAGGACACTGTTATGTTAGTATGCCCCTTTCAGGAATTTAAAATTCTAACTACATGAGATTCATCATTTGTTTGTTTGTTTTCACATTAATTCACATTCACATTTAATTCATTCACATGTCCACATAAGAAAATGGCTTAAACCAATTTTCTTTTTCAGAGACTCTGCCTCATAAGGAACTTAATTTTCCTTATGAGAAATGGATGATAGGAAAAACTGCATATTCTCTACAGAAAAAGTTAAATCCACAAATTTTATTAATCATACTGAGTTATTCTCACTCATATGCAAGTATTTATTTTGTCTGTACAGAAGCTTGCCCTGATTACTGTTAGGATGAAGCCTTTTGATTCTGAGATAAATTATTAGTGAAGATAATGTGGGGTTTTTTAACATGGTTGTTTCAACTATGTGAATGGATGGATTGAACTTCAAAAACCAGGTTATGCTCTCCATTCTCCTTTGTATGAATCCAACCTCCTGCAGAAAAGATTAACAATCAAGTTACTTGGTGCCTTGTCATTCTCATGGTTGGTTTCAGCTGTAGTAATTATCTATGTTACCTCCTAAGGAAAAAGTAAGAGCTGTCTGCATTAAACAGAAATGATGTTTTTGTTTCACAGTAACTTTGACACCTGGCAATAAGTAGATGCCTTGCATAATAGTCTTAGAGTTGAGAAAAAATATTAAGAGAGGGATAAAGTGCAGGAAATATTTGCAATTGTGAAAGGTAGTGAATTAATGAATAAGCAGAGAGCTTAAAAGAATGGATTGCTCAGGAGTTAAATCCATCTCCTTCCACTGTCAAGTTTTACTCTCTTGACAGCTGCACTAGTCAAGGCTGACAACACAGTCGTGGTGTAGCTCTACAAAATGCATCCTCCATGGTTCCACCTGGAGCTTCGTCTTCTCAGTGCCATCTGTTCCGTTCCCAAATGGACCTGTACGTGCAGTGTGTGCATCCACCTAAGAGAGCATGAAACACTGGTGTCTGCATTCCTGTAGGCTATACACAGACTTGCTGAGGGAGGCTCAAACATGTAAGCTGGTATTTCTGTACTTCTTATACCATGTTTCCAAATAAAATAAAATTAAAAAAAAAAGGAGGAAATATCCAGAAAAATATTCTTATAAGCAATTTCTAAAACAAAGTATCACTTAATTTGAAAGAAGTGGCAGATTATGTGCCAGAATCTGGCTGTGTAAAGAGTTGGGTTTTGAGATCAGAAGTGTTTGTACAGATAAGAAAGGGGAATCTGTCTCCTTTTTCCCTGTGCAGGGTCATTTCACACTCCGTAACTGTGAAAAAAGTTGGAGAAATCAGGCAGAAACAAATTACAACCTCAAGGGAGCAGAATGAGAAAATGTAGCTCCCTGAAGCTCATCTTCATTCCCAGAACTGCAGTGTGCCATGCACAGCTGAGATCTGTCCACTTCCCATCTGCACAAATACTGGGGCAGTAGAAAACTAGATTTCCCCTATCTTAGATAGGGAATTGTAGGCACAGAAAGGCCAGGATGGAACGAATCTCACACAGTTTTAGCCAACTAAAATAGATATCTAAGCTCAGTGATAAAACACAGAGGGGAGGCTTTGCCCCAGCATAAAAGTCTCATTACTCATAGAGGGTGACTACAAGATGAATCTGATGTTTAATTCTTTACCATCTTTTTACTTTGATTGTTTTGCTGTTTTACATGTAGGTTTTTTTCTTCTCTTTGTTCATTTTCACATATGAAAAGTTACAAATGTTAGGATTAGGAAAAACACATATTAACTCAAAAAGCCTTCTAAATTTAAGGAAATACTTGAGCTTAAGCAAGCAATCTCAAAGATGTTCATTGTGCAGGACTCTCATTCAAATAAATGGAAATTTTATGTTAGGAGATCTGCAAAAATAGATGAGGTCTAATTACAGGCGGCATAATCTCTTCGACTAACAGCATGATGGGAAAAAAAAATCACAAATTTTCCTAGGACTGCAACAATTGATTCAAAAATCCCACTAGAATTTGTTGAAACAGAGAGGAAAGATTTTGATCTTTCATGGATTAGGAGGTATTTATAATTAGTGGTAAGTCATATAGAAATAAGGCTTCATAACAATTTTCAGACACTTTCCACACTCCAAAAATAGCATATAGCTTTGTGTATATGGATTAGAACACAAAATATGTTACCAATGGCTTATTTATCACCAAAATTTTGTGTATTATGCATTATGTACTATTCACTATACCAAATTTTAAAAGGTTTATAGAACTATTATTTTGTGAAGAGTGCATAGGTTTCAAAGCTGTATTTTTAAGGACCAGATACAAATGTGCCTGTTACTAATAGGGGAAACATTAAGGATAAGAATAATAAAATGTAAGAAGGAAAGCTTCCTCAAAGCTTCTCTGTTTTGTCCCAATAAATAGTCTAATAGAATAAATCATGTTACTTCTGATACAAACCTTGTTTTTCTTGTATATTTAGAACATCATATCACTAGGCTAATATGTAACTTTCTCAAACATTAATTGCTGTAGCTGCAGTGGACACAGAACTTCGATTGTACAAAAGCTTCATATTTGTTAACAGTAAATATTTTGATTTACTTTTAAATGTAAATATGGCAGGTGATAGATGTAACCTCACTTCAGTAACACTTGTGAGACTGTGGGTAAAGTTAACATGACTATATGTAGACACCTACAGTCCAGATATCCACATTCAGTTTAATCATCCTTTTCAGAGTCAATGGAGAAAAATAAGAATTTCTAGAAAGCAACTCACATATTAAGAAAGTTATTTAGAATAGGACAGAGGAGTTGTGCACTTCAAGTGCCTTCTCTCTGCTAAGGCATTATAGAGTGAAAAGACACCTGCATTGAAGACTTAAATTGGAACAAGGTGGAATGTACCCTGCTTCACCTGATATTCTCATAAGCAGAGGATAGTGATATAGTTTGAACTGAAGAACTACTGAAGTATGGGAATTGGGTGGAGAAAAAGGGCTATAAATGTTATTGGAGAACTGTGCCATAAGTAATCATTAACGGTTTTCTGTTGAACTGGGTTTATTGAGATTCTGTGTATATTTGTAATCAAGAGAGTGCTGTTCAGTATTTTCCCTACTGACTTTGAGATGAGCTACTGGATATTCATTACATTTGCAAAAGATGTCAAGCTGGGAGAAACTGTCAGGAAAATGTCAGAATTCAAAGGCCCCTTAGCAAATTCAGAAGTGGTCTGAAAAATACAGAATATTCAGAAAAGACAAATGTGAAGTTCTACACTTAGGTAGGAAAGTATGTACCTCCATGAGTTGGGGAAACGCGTGTTGGACAGTTCTTCTTCACAATATCTTCTAGTGCCATGAATTACAAGATCAAGATGAACCAAAAAGGTGCTACTCTTCCAGTGCAAACACAATGCTGAAATACTTGGACAAGACTCTTGTATTAGTTCAGAGAAGAGATCACTCCATTTTGTTGACATCAACAGGGGTTTATGTGTGGTAGTGTGCCATATGGAACAGTTTTGGGAAGTCTTTTTAGGAAGGACAGACTGGCTGGAGAGAGTGCATGAGAGATAAAGAGATCATCCTCTAGAAACTATGATCTGTGAAGGCAGACTGAATCAACCCCATGTTTAAAGGTAGGCCCTTAACTTATTTATGGAACTTATCTCCTACAAATTTTTAGGACAACAGCTAAAGCACATTAATATTACTTTTGTCAGTTTCAGAAACACCTCCCGATTTAGACAAACTTCTCTACTGTGGAAAGTTTCCTATCAAAAAAGCTTTTACTTGTGCTTTTTCTATAATTTACAGATTATTTCTGAGTAAAACATCTGGCAAATAATGTAACTGGAGTGGGCAGACCTTGACAAATTCCACATGATGAAAAAAATTGTGCTGGTGTTAACTTGCTCTTAGCCACAAAATTTTGAGCTTACTCTTAAAGCAAAGAATTTTCAACAGAGCACATTAATTTCTCTTCAGAGGTACAGAATGAACAGAATGGTCTCCTCATGATCACTGGGTTTCAAGTAGCTTCTGTGATTTGAAGACTGAAAAATAAAAACCAACATGAACTATAGCTGGAAGTCTTTGAAAATTGACAGAAAAATTATAAAGTGATAAATGTCAGCATGTGCCAATACTCACTCCAACTAACACCTCTATCTGTTTTGATGGTGAAAAATATTTCAGTTGACAAAATATCACATGGTCATAATCAGATGCCCTAAATCAGATTCCCTGCTGCTGGGAAACAGCTGGGTGCTAGCAGAAGCACAGAACAAGCAGTAGCAGTTGTTTCGTTTTCACCTTATAAAATTGAAGTACTTCAGAGAATTTTGAAATAGAAATAGTCAAAGTATTTCTAATTTTGAAAAATTTCCTTAAAAAGTGGATATATTTTGGTGAAAATTACTGTAAAAGCTTTTTTTTCTTTTGTTTTGTTTGACTGGATCTAGACTGCAGGGTTAGATAATGCCATGGTTATTCATGTTTAAACAAGGAACTTTTTCCAGTGGAAGTAGTCCTGCAGTTATATTATTTTTGGTCACTTACAAGGTATTTTTTCAATAATAATTTAAGGATTTATCAAAAATAAAGTGAATAATTGGGTTACATAATTTAGGAAAAGTCTCATCTAGAAATCAGAAGACATGACGTTATGCTGCTGTAATTGTATTTACAGCTAGAGAAATACTAAAATGCTCACACAGGGAAAACAGTTGAGATAATGGCAATTAGTTTGTTCCAAAAAGCAAGGAATAAAGGGAATTTTGATATATTTGTGCTGAACAGCTTGTCTTCAGACAGATGAAACCATGTATGTTCCTTCAAACTCTCTGGGTAATATAAAGAAGAAAAAGGGCAACACATTAAAGTTCTTGTCTCTACAACTTCTCTTTGGAAATGTAGCCCAATGAGGATGTAGTAAAAGTCTCTTTTTATTTCTGTCTCATTTTGTTAGAGAAACTTAAATGGATTTAAATGTCCTCCCTCAGCCTGAAAAGCCCTGTTCATCTATTCTCTCAGCTTTATAATTCCTCTCTCTCCTATTCCTATATGACAAGAATTCAAACAATACTGCCATTGACTGGAGAAACTAACAGTTTCTGAGATCTGGCGTCAGTTTTTATTACGCTCAGGTGTATGGCACTAGTTCTGAATTGTGTCTTTTGGCAGTTAGTCATCTTGACTGTAAAAATTAAAACTTCTTTCTCTAATAAATAAAGGTCATGAAGAAGAAAGCCATAGCATCTCACCATGGGTAGTATTTCTGAACTAGTGGGCCCAGTGCTTCCCCAGCAAACCACCTTTAAATGTGTAAAAGATTAATTGGCTGGTGCTTCGAGGCACATGTCTTTCTCATGGCTCAATAACTATAAAAACTGGTGCAGTATAATCATACCAGTGACCCTGAGGTCAGGAGCAGATCTTTGAAGACTTTCCTGGTAAGGAATGAAGTTAAGTGAGACACTGGCAGGGCACTATTGTCTCTTGACAATAGAAATATTTTCTTTTGTTTCCACCCATGTCACCTATTAGATACTGAATACCTTTGGTTATTTCACTTCTCCCTCATTCAGCAAGTCTAGATCCTATCTCAGTTTTGTAAGTATTTCCAGAAAAAAACTTTCAGACCAACAAATTGCTGCCACTTTTAAGCAACATGTTTTTTACAGCTTTTTGACATCCTTAGAAATGATGAGCCAATTTTTGGTTTCCCTTTGTTTTAATGCCTTGAATCCAGATAGTGAAAGATGTCAAAGAACTGAAATTCTGATTTTACCTGTCTTTAGACAGAGCTCTACATTTGAAAATTTTCTCCTAAAACAATAGAAATTGAAACTGTTTTGTGAAACTAAAGGAAGCTGATAACCTAATGGTGAAATATTTCATGCTGTCATTTTCATTCATTTAGTCATATGATACCTATCACTTTAAGGTATGTTAACTTTAATGTGGTGCATCACCCTTGCAGTTTGCATTTAAGGAAAAGAGGTCCTAATGCTCTAGTCTTTAAAAATTAAGACACTGAATATGTAACACCCATTGGATTTAAGGCAATCTGTGGGTGTTCAAAAATTCATTGAAAGGGAGTTAGTCACTACAGCATCTGTATCTCATAGGAGCAGCAAAGAACAAAGTGTCCGTTAAGGGAGGAGAGGAATGTTCAATTTGAACATTCATCAAGAAATAGATACAAAATTAAATTGTGTTGCATAAAATTCAGGGTACGTGCAGAATATCACTAATGATCATGTCAGGTGCAGTGGAAGTCTCAGTGTGATTTAAAACAAGAGAGCAAGAATGATATGGAGGAAAGAAGTTAATATAGAATCATAGAATGGTTTGGGTTGGAAGGGACCTTAAAGACCATCTAGTTCCAACCCCCCTGCCATGGGCAGGGACACCTTCCACTAGACCAGGTTGCTCAAAGCCTCATCCAGCCTGGCCTTGAAGAAAATTTTAAAAAAATCTTCATCTTAAACAACATATAAAGGAAAGGGAGAAAGAATGATAACATAAACAGTTTCCTCAATGAGAAGAAAGCTTTGGAAGAAGAAGAACCAGGTTTGAGTCAGCTGAATTCTAAGCCTTTGCAAACCACTTTGTAGTAATTTCAGTACCAAGAGTTTTACATATTGCCCATTAGCATTTTGAAAGAATGGAAAATGTAACTGAGACACATGTAGTAGAGTGACTGGGATGTGTCAAGGTGAGAAGAAGCAGGGGTTATTCTAGGAGTAGCCATAGCAGCTAGTAAATAGCAGAAGACTTCTGCCTCATGTTCTGTTCCTGTTGGTTCTTGTACACCAGGTAACATCTGTCCGCTCACAGCTGTGCTGCTCCTGCACAGACTCTGCTGCAGACAGGACAGGAGTTGTTCTTCCTTTTGCAGCTTTAAATGATGAGACATGTTTACAAGTCCACTTAAGGACAATGGCTTGCCTTTTTCCTATGGCTGGCACTGTCTCACCGCCTCATAGATGTTTCTGGGATTGTGGACTGTCACACTTCCCCAAAGCTGGAACTTCAGACACCAAGAATGCCTTTTCCTGCAGTATGTTTTCAAATATCGTTATAGTAGTTTTCCCACGAATAATAAGGATCACAATCCAGATTCATTTCTCCTACATTTGACAGTCTCACATCCTTTTTGAGTATTATGACCCTCAGGGAGATCCAACAGTCTTAGCATTCCTCCTAGGTAGGGGGAGCACTTGGAAAGATCATCCACTGGGTGAGAAAACAAGTTTTTATATTAACTGTAGTATTTATTGAATTTGCCCAGATAAAAGTGAATCATTTTAGTAAAAAATGGAAAAATTGAGGTTTTTTGGAAGAATCTGTTTGTAAATTAGAAAGCTATTATCTACAAAACATGAAATTATACTTAAAATATGAAGGAGATCAGATGGTAAACATAATGGTCCTATGTGACAATAGCATTTGTAAATGTTTCTTTTTCCATGAGTGAAAAACACATTGATTGATTCTAAACATTGTAGATTTTAATTTTCATTCTATACCTCTAATTCTTCCTGGATATGTGTTTCCTATACTGTCAGCTTATTTGTGGCATTCTCCTAAACCATCATAGTTCTTCCTGACATCCATTTTAACTTGATTTCCCGTCTGGTTTGGTTTGGTGGGGTTTTTTGGTGTTTGTGGGTTTTTTTTTTTTTTGCATTTGATGCCGGTGTCTAGAAATGAGATAAATCAACTCCACTATATTTCCACTTCATAATGATGACATAAGACTGATATCTTGATATTTCATGAACCACCTAACTTTTCTAATAATGTTTTTTCTGTTATATTACATGTACTCTTTTGTAAAATCTCCAATGACAAACTTCACACAGAAATAAACCAACTTCAAAGATTTCCCTCCCAGTTTCTTTCTTCATTAAATCAATTATTTGTCCCAAATCTTCCACTCTTTCATGGTCTCTGCCTGAAATTTCATTTGAATAATTGTGGTGTTAACAAACAAACGTTTGTTTTCTGAACTGTTTTAAGCCAATTTTACATTTTTGATGTCTGCAATGACTAGAAACTGTAACTTTCTGTACATCTTTTACCAAGAGTAGTTTGGAGCAGGTTCCCGCTTGGGTCCCACCAATGTTACACCTGGATTTGGAGTTGCCCTCTCCTGGAAAGATTTATCCCAGAAAGAACACCTATAAATCCTAACCAGGCATTTTCAGGAACTCAAGAAACAAAAGCCAAGAGTGGTAGATCTTCCAACAGCCTCGTCCTCTGTTGCCCTTTCATATCAGTCATGCTGCCATCAAGATCTTCAGTCCATGAACAACGTTTCTGTTTATTGATTTTATATAATGTTTCCATTTTTCTCTAAATCTCTTATTACTCTTTTTGTTTGTTTGGCTGTTTTTTTGGGGGAGAGGTGGGGCAGGGCGGAGGTCAAAGCATTATTGAATCTAACACATTCTGAATTTTTCTTAGAAGATTTTGACCACTAAGGCACACAGCAGGCTTCTGGCAAATACTTTGGGATCTCCCCTGTTGAGTGCTCACCTGTTTTCAAGACATTTTGAAGAGCCCTTTAATTGTTTTCTGAAAGATAAGTATTCCAGCATTTGTAATTTTCTCCAAATATCTCAACAAAATATACAAAGGATTTTGGGTGCCTGGCAGAGTTCCTCTAGGCATTAATCGTCGTACTAATCAGGCTGTCCAACATTTCCCAACCCACAGACAGCTGTGGCAAATGGCACAGCTAGTGCCTAGGCAAATCCCTCCCAATCGTTTCAATGCAACAGAAGTAATTAAATCCATTAGCATGACTGGATCTGTCTACACTTAGAAATAATCAACCTAATTGCCATGCTAAGAGGATGAAACCTTTTCAATGAAAAAAAAGCATCTCAGAGGCACATGTTGTCTGGTAATTTGAGAAAAAACATAGCCTATTTGGTAAAAAATACATTGGGATGTAGCTGAAATATGCTTGTAATAACTCCAAAAGATTGTAAAACACAACAAAATTTTCTGTGTTGTTTTAAACATTAAAGCAAATTATCAAAATATATTTAAATTATTGTATTAATGCCATTTAAAGTACAAGAAAAAGGTTTGCTTCCCTCCATAAGCCCACAGGTCTTCAGTTAAAACAATTCAGAAAGGACTCAGTATTAAATGAGCAAAATTCAAATCCCATCTAAAGGCACTGCCCAGTGTGTGGTCCTGCAAAAGAAATAAAATACCTGAGAGCGCAGTGTCTGAGGCATGCAGCATTTCCTTCCGCCCATAAGTAGTTTCGGGTGCACCTATATCCAATGATGTAAGCTGAACAGTCCCAGAAGATGAGAAAGTGGATACTTTTAAGTAAGAAGTATCCTCCTGTGGCTGCCCTGTAGATCACTATTGCATTTAGCACTGTGTTTTGTGCTTTCAGACATGTCAATATTTTATCCCAACACCTTCACACAGATCTTGAGAGGAAGGTCTTTTTAGACAATCTCACAGACTACACAGATACTGCTGAAGAAAACATACAGAGAGCAAACTCAAGCACAAGTATGAGCAAACTCAAACTCAAGCAAGGTATGGGCTTGAGCCAGAGCCAATGCCCTGTGTAGGTATCCATGTCCAAGACACAACCCATATGGGCTCTTCCCACAGTCCTGCAACATTAAAATTTATACCCACTAATAGCCAAATTCGTCTACATGCCAAACACCAAGGTATGCAACACATTCTCCCAGGTCTATGTTAAAAACTGTGACAAGTTACTCATATTATCTCAGAAACACCAAATTGAAAAAAATACCTTAAAAAAGGATAGCATATTGGACCTAGGTGGACGACATGCAGAATCTATGGGAGACTCGGTGTTTGTCAGTTTGTGACATTTGTCTTCAATGGACAAAGGTAGTCCCTGGCTATATTTTATTTAGTAAGACAGATGCAGACGTACTTACTTCTCTTCTTTCTCAAAGGTTTGCACATCTGATCTCTTCTTATGTCCAGAACCACTGCTAAAACCTCCTTTTTAGTTAACTTGCATAGAAGAGACAATGTAAAATGAAGGTGTCAACCTGATAATCTTGCTGCACTAAAATAAGATGTTACAAAATCTGGTAAAAATGTTGTACCGAAAGGCACTCTGTTTTTCCATACTCATTGATCTTAATATTAAAACTTTCACTACTAGGTTTCTTGCAGTCCCGCTCCACCACATCACATAGAATCATAGAATGGTTTGGGTTGGAAGGGACCTTAAAGATCATTTAGTTCCAACCCCCTGCCATGGGCAGGAACACCTTCCACTAGACCAGGTTGCTCAAAGCCTCATCCAGCCTGGCCTTGAACACTTCCAGGGATGGGGCATCCACAGCTTCTCAGGGCAACCTGTTCCAGTGCTTGTCCACCCTCTACGTGAAGAATTTCTTCTTGATATCTAATCTAAACCTACCTGCTTTCAATTTAAACCCATTACCCCTTGTCCTGTCACTACAGGTTCCTGTAAAAAGTCCTCTCTCAGCTTCCTTGTAGGCCCATGTCACACATCATTTGCGAACTAAGGTGACTTGTGAGGATGATTTCAGGAAAATATATATTGGAGGGCCAATGAATTGATAGCTGTGGATAAGGACCACTGAAGAGTCCAGAAAGCCATGAATACAGTGGTCATGTAATAAATTAAAAAAGAAGCATTTTTCATAGCAGAAGACAGCAAAAAGCATTAACAATTTTAGAATGTTTGCTTTTTTATGTAAACTACCAAAAAAAACCCGATTAAAAATATTTTTTTATATATATCATTCTTTCCCCTTAATTTTCGTGTCATGCTCCTTCATTTGCAAAAGCAAAAATTTTAGAAAAGAGGGTAGAGGGGAGAGAGAAGATAAAAAAGAGAAGCAGGATAAACTAAAAATTAAAATGTTCAAATTGAAGAAGTCTTGTAAAGATTTCATGCTCTTCCAAACCTCACATTTTAGACATGTTCTTTTATTTTCGTTCTTATGACCAATTTACAGCATGAATTCAAACCACAGGCTACTGAGGTAGAGCTTAAACTACTCAGTAGTAGCGCAAAGTTTTCAGAAATCCCATCTCTAAACCCAACTCGAGCACATATACTAGACATGACTTAGAGAAGAATTTGTTTGGTTATCTCTTCACTAAATACCTGATTATGTCACGTTTCATCATACTGAAAACTTCATTTCAGAGACACAGTCAGTAATACATTGAATTACCAGCAGATTAAGACCTCACTCACTATGAGACAAGAAGGTACAGTGAGGATGCTAGAAAAGGCACAAAGCTGAAGAGACATGGTATGTTATTAACTCCAATCTTCATCTCTTCAGGCTACAATATGCTTAATTACCCTGATGTCAGGAAGCATTATTTTTCCCCTTTCCACCTTGTATTGTAAATCTTCTACCTCTGGTACACTTCATTATTTCCTTTAAACACAATTACAGTTTTTAGAAAATGTTTTTGTATACTTTCCTGGCTTTTCTCTTTAATAGTTTGGAATTTCATAAAATGGAGAGAAAGAGAGAAAACACATAGTTAATATACATGAATATATGCCTAATGGAAGAGAAATCACTATGATCACTTAAATGGGATTTAGTAAGAGGCAAATTAGATGGAGCAAATGATATAAGAGTACACTACATTCATATTGAAGTAGCAGTCATCCAAACTCACTATGTCACAACAGACAAGTCATGTAGAATAAATTAGCAAATATCAAATACAGCTCTTCTCATATCAAAAGAAATGGCTGAATTAACATCAGGCTACTGCAGCAAGGACAAGAAGCATCCAGCTGGCTCTTGAATTATAGAAAGACACATTATCATCTCATTATGACTGTGAAGTAATAACTGAGAAAAGCTAATTTCAAGTAACAATACATAAATATTCAAATTTTATTTGTATATCCTGAAAATAATGATGAGTAAGAAGTAAAGAGATTGGACTCTACAAAGAAATTTATTAAAAAGAAGAAAATGTATATTTGCCTCTTAAAATTGTCTTGAAGTACAAATCATGTTCTGTAAAATAGCCAATGTTTTCATCTTCAAAGAGTATTTTTTTAACCAAAAATCAGTTAAAAGACAATAGGGAGAAACTTCTTGTGAACATCTGTTTGAGCAAAACAAGGTTTCTTCTAAAGTTCTTTAGGACTAACTTAATTCACACAAAATGAATCATGATTTTTGATCAGGAGAGTATCTCTTGTGAGAGAAAACGTCACAAGTGTTTGGTCAAGATTCAGTTTGCAGTGGTGTTTGTGTATCTAGTCTTAATCTTTTCCAAAGGTAAAGAGTATTCCAAACAGAGAGCAGAAAAAAACCCACAACGTAAATTAAGTGCCACATAGCATAAATAGCAAACTACTAAGTACACATTTATAAAGTGATATATGCAAGAGGTACCATGTGAACAGATCCCAGGTTAAGCTCTGCAGGCACAAACCACATCTTGAATCACAGCTGATAAACAAATGTATCATCAGTGCTTAATCACTAATTATTCATGACTGGAAAACGTGATTTTGTTTGTCAAGCTGACTGCTGTGAGTCATTCGCTCACGCTGACAGGGTGCAAAACCATAATCAAGTAGTGCTGCTTAACTTAAGTCTGTTTTTTCTGAAGTCAGTGGAATTGTGTGACCAAAGGATGTGGGGAGTTGGTCCATGTGACACTTTCCTACAGTGTTACCATTAATTGCTAAATTTGCTCCCTCTATGTGTGTAAATTGATGGAATCTTTGGGACTGTATTTTGGAGGAGGCTCTTTTTTTTTTTTCATAGAAATGGAAACTCATAAAGAAAAAAAATGAGAGATATAAAAAGGGCACAAATCAAGCTATACCCCAAAAAGCAGCCATCTACAACATGATATGGATTCCTGTGCATTTGAAGGTAACATACAAACCTGGTGGTTTGCTCTCCTGGCACCATCCCTAGTCAGCGGTGTATCTGTGCTCTGAATGCTCTGGTATTCACCAAAGGCGTAGTGCAATAGGGTTCACCTCTTGTGGCTGAAGGAAGAGAAGAAATCAAGCACAGAGAAGGACCGTAATTTGTGAGAACTGTAGATACACAGATAACCCTGGCAAAACCCCCAAGTCCGCTGGAGGACCACTGTTTCTGCAGGGCGCAGTGGTGTTCCGGAGCTAGGGCTGGAACAAGTGTGTACCTTCACTTCTTCACACAGCAGAGTGTGTAGCAAGAGGCAGCAGCAATGAGGCAGTGCAGAGTATTCATCCACAGGCTAGGGACACTGCAGGATGTGACAAGTGCTGTCACAATCAGAAGATGACTGTTGCGTTCCTATTTCCAATGGCAAAACACCAAGAGGGCATGCTATGGGAAACTGCAGACCCTTCAGGGCAGGGGCTAAGTTGAAATACATCCACAATGTCACAACATGCTGTGAAGTTGGAAGGTGGTGATATTTCCTGTCAGACCACAAGTTTTTACATGGTTCTTGCTGATGACATAGTCCTTAGACCAATTTCTGTGGGTAACTTAAACATTCTCTTTTGACTTCCTCACTCCCAGATGTACCTTTTGGCATGAACTGTGGGTTTAGCACAATCCCTACTTAAAGGAAATTATGTAGATCAGAAATAAAGTTTCTGCATCTTTCAGGTTTTCTGGCATCCTGGGAACGTCTCAGCCTTACATTCTCTAACTTGCTTTTCAGCCACCTGACAGACAAAGAGCAGCTTAGGAGAGTGCCGAGATGCTTTTCACCCACGCTCCCGGAGGGAATTAAGAAGACACATACTGAAACACACGCCACAGCCTAGCTCTAAGTCTGTTGATATGATGCAGGGTACATGTGTCTGTCTGAAGTGGCACATCATTCCCATTGACTCATCGGATGACAGGCAGACTTCAGTAGCAACAAAGTTAAAACATTGCAAGCATCAAGTTCAAATAGGCCGACTCCACGGTTACCACTAAGAGTGGTAGGGTCTGTCATTGATAAAATGTAATGAAAAGGAAAAAGTTTGATTCTGAACTGAAAATTAAAACTCAATTCAGTTCTTCAGTTCAAGATTTTTTTCTCCACTATAATGAGATAAAAGAATATCTATAGAAATATATTAGCAGAAGAAATCTCTGCTGTTCATGGATTAGATAGCTCTTACAAAGGCAAGACACTTGTATCAATTTGTTAACTTTGGAACAGCTACAGACATAAAATATTCTACTGCAAATGACACTGACATCTATTCTTAACCTTTTTACCCCACAGTTCCAGACAGAAGCAGTCAGCAATTTGTAGAATAGCCTAAACCAGAAATGCCTAAATAGACATTTTCAGACCTGTGAAAACTTTTGCAATGGAAATGTTTTCAAGGCACTGTTTTTGTACAATGCAAGACTCCCCTATCACAGCATATAGACACAGGGCCTTACATTTAACAATAAAATAAACAAGAATGGAATTTTGAATTAGATTTATTGCAAGACCATTTTCTTATATGAATCTACTTCATTCAAAATGTGTTATTCCAAGCACCGTTACTACATGGTTACTAACTCACTTTGGTTTTTATTAAAGTAACTGACTTGTTGATTGAAAAACCTCTGAGATATCCACTGGAAGAGATGAGATTAAAAAAAAAAATAAAATATTGCAATCTTTAGTTTTAGACTGAACAGGTTTATAATGGATAAAAGCACCATAAAATTTCTCAGAAAAAAAGATATTCATATTTATTCATGATAATTCCCGTGAGAGCAGAACACACATCCTTTATTTTTCTCTGAAAAGACATCTTGAAAATTTCACACATAACTTTGGTGCCAAAGGTCTCATCTTTTGGACTTTTCCCTCTGCATTATGTTTTCCTGGCCATACCAATTCTGTCTACCATTTGTAACTTCAAACATTCAATTTACAAAGATATTTCTTAATGATTTAAAAATAACAAAAGCATTATCTAGGAAATATTTATCATATGTTTCTCAAGACCATTCAAAACTCTATTCATGAACTTGAAGAGCTTAATGTTTTGCTGCTGATATCTATACATACAAAATCACTCATATTAATTCAAAATACAAGTGTATATGAATCTTAGGATGTGAAACTGTCCAAATGAGCAAAAACAATCTTGAAAGAAAATAGGAAACTCTCATTGGATATCTTAAGACCCATATCTACCTGCACATGTAATATATTCTTACACAATACTTTGTTTTTAAAAAGAGAGGATCATTTATTCTGTATCAGATATAAAGTACTGACTTATTTAGTGGTGTTTTGGAGATGATATTCAGCAACAGCTATCCTACCAGTTGGGCTCAATTAAAACCTAATTGTTGATATTAAAGTGGAAAACTTGTATGCAGAAAAGTATAAAAGATAAAGGAGACTATACTGTATCATCTTTAAAAAGCCTTTCAAATACTGTCTAGTCATTACTACAAACTCCAAACATTGGCATATTATGTTTGGTAGATATAGCAAAGCCAGCTAAGGGACCAAGCATTTTTTTTTATAAAATGAATTGAAATAAATATTCATTTTAGCAATTAAGAAAATGAAAATCTATGCTTAGTCTACAGGTGGCGGATTTTTTTGAAGAAAATGCAGCATCTTGAGAAAAAATCAATTAGTATCTTCTGGAAAAAGGAAAGCATGTGATTACCAGAAGTCCAGCTGCCAGTGAAACATAGCGTCTTTATTGGTATTTCCACAGGCAGTTATAAAAGGCAACTAGGAAACATTTATATTCAAGATCTTGTTAGCAAATCTAGATTTCTACTATTGAAGCTCAAATGGTAGACACCTATATAAATCAAAAATAAAATGAAAATATTTTTGAGAAGACTAGAGCCTAAATAAACTCAGGTATTAAAGATTCCTAAAGTTAGAGATTCATCTTTAATTCTAATGTGTGCATACAGGCCTATATAAACACAGAAGGAGAACAAATTCTTTAAGAGAATTTATAGAAAATTTTGGTAATTGTCACTACAGATCTTTGTTGACATTTGAACCTGTATAATTTTAAATAAACTGTTTGCGTACCTTCTCATTCAATATTCAGGAGCTACTACTCAAAAGTAGACCTACAAACAAAAATCAGACCAGGTCGCTTTGGTGACTGTCTACTTCTTCATCAGGCTTCTGTAGAAATTAAACGACAACCCTAAGCGGCACAACGGTCAGGGAGTCAACCCCATTTACTCTGCCAGAGGAAGGACCAAGAGAAGACAGGGACCTTAAGCTTTAGTGATAAGCAATACTGCTATCTAGTGGCAGATTTTAGTCTGACATGGTACGGGGTCATTGTGCTCTGCTAAACCTGTCCATGGAGTGTCCCGCGCATTTCATTCACCAAGTCAATGTTGCGGTCATCTCCCAAACAAGCACACAAGGCACCGGATCCCTTCCACTGCCGCATTGCATCTCCTCAGTCTAGCTTGTTTGGCTCTGACCATGAAAGCATTTGCCAGCAGAAAAGAGCCGCAAGTGTCCAACACAATTTATGTGTCACTTCGGGTATATCTAACCTCCTCTGTTTCATCATCTAGAATACAGTTGCAACACTTTTTACATACTAAGAGTTGTATGTAAGGTATGTTCCATTAATGTCTTAATATTACTTTGAGGTCCAAAGATGTTAAAAGTTATAATGAAATTAATTATAAACTTGTGACAGTAATTTTTCAGATAATACTTCCTCAGATCCCATGAAAGCTTTTGACTGATGCTTTAAATTAAGAAATACTTAGGCAGATTTGTTTTTCTCCAGTTTCCATTTTCTTCCATGTTCTTTCCTTTTTAAAGCAAAGTTTTGTTTTTTTTTTTTTTTTTAATGTGTGAAAGACATGAGATTTACTACTCTTATCTGTCCATAGCTGTGTTAAACTTCTCGAGAGCAAATATATTATCATATAAAATTCTTATACTTCATGGCTCACATTTGGAAAAAAGAGGCAAAATAAACCAAAACAGCCTTAAAAATATTCATCTAAAGTCTTAGCCTATTTGTTTTTTGCTTTTACATGTTTACATTTCAGGAGAACACACACACACACACTTGAGAGACAGTATTTTCTGACTAAACTAATTCTATGTGTTCACAAAGTTTGTCTTAGAATTATGAACGAACTTCCAATTGTAGGTTTATTATTTTGGATGAAATTAATGGAGATTAAAGTACAATGAGTTTCAAACACTGCATTTTTATAAATGAGTTTTACATTTTTCAGGAAAATTGCAACATTTCAGGAAAATGCCAACCTGGAGGAGCAAGGTTATTCTTATTTAAAAAAATACCCAAAACACAACCAAAATAATAATTAAAAAACCCCCCAAACTCAGCGTAACTTCTAAATGTCACTGCACAGGAAAGATAATGTTAAGCATGACAATCAAAAAGCCATTCCTCCCCCAGGGCACACCATGAGATCACTGATCCAATAAGTATTTTTTCTTGTATGGTGAATGTGTGACCCTGTTTTCAAAGAGTCTTTACATGACTTTGTTGACTGTTCCTGAGGACCTTATGATCTTCAGTGTTGTTTTTTCCACTGCACACCTGGAAGAGAAGCCTGGTGCACTGGTGTAAGCAGTAGTCTTGCCCTGGAGTGGTGTCACAGGCATATATCCAGTGCCAGAAACAATACTGTGTTCCTGAGTTCATAGAATGGCAGAATCATTTAGGCCAGAAAAGACCTTTAAGATCAACAAGTCCAACCATTAACCCAGCACTGCCAAGTCCACTGCTAACCATGCCTTTAAGCAGCACACATACAATTCATTAAATACCTTCAGGGGTGGTTACTCAACCACCAAAAAAATTTCTCCTAATATCCAATCGAATCATCTCCTGGTGCAACTTGAAGCTGTTTCCTCTTGTCCTATCACTTGTTACTTGGGAGAAGAGACCAACACCCAACTCCCTGTAACCTCCTTTCAGGTAGCTGTCGAGAGCAATAAGGTCTCCCCTCAGCCTCCTCTTCTCTAGGTTAAACAACCCCAGTTCCTTCAGCCTCTCCTCACAGGACTTGTGTTCCAGACCCTTCCCCAGCTCTGTTGCCCTTCTCTGGACATGCTCCAGCACCTCCATGTCTTTCTTGTAGTGAGGGGCCCAGAACTGAACACAGGATTCGAGGTGAGGCCTCACCAGTGCCAAGTATAAGGGGATGAACACATGAACACTTCCCTTGTCCTGCTGGCCACACTGTTCCTGATGTAGACCAGGATGCTATTGGCCTTCTTGACCACCTTAGCAAGTTCTGCAATTAGGCATAGACATAAGGACTACAATGAAATCATGTTGTCATTGGAAATGCTTTTTAGTTTTCATACAGTATAGCAACATAGGATGGTTCACAGTTACTAATCCAAACTGCAGTTTGTTAGGGGGCTTAGGTTTCAGCAAATGCAGAAAGATTTCCATTGATTCTGCACAAGTCTTCGAATTCCAGAGGCTTTTCCACCTAATTTCAATTCCTGCCCCAAAGAGTGAGCTTTTAAAATTAAAAAAAAAAAAAAAAAAAGTCAGCAGAGATTTTTAAGATGGAGATACATGTTTTTCCCAGCTTCCTTCTTGGAAATGTCTGAAGGATATTGGTTGAAATTACAGTCATCAGCACTACTTTACGATAATCACCAATTCATGCTGAGGCAGTCTTGTGGCATAGAATATTTCAGCCCAAATAGTTCAATTTTAGAAAAGACCTATTCTATTGAAAACAAGGTCTTGGTGCGTAATGAGAATAGGCAGTGCTAGCAGTCCCACCAGTAATATGATTAAGAGTATTACAACTAGAAGTAGTTTAGAAAAGCGGATTCACTTTACTGAGGTAAATTACATAAACTTGCAATTCTGTTGATATACTGCAATGGTACCTTGTAATGTTTCTCCGACCATCTTGTAGTTTCTTCCTCCAACAAAAGGAGGTCAAGAAAGCATTCGAGTTGAAAAAGCTTTAAAATAGCTACCCTTTTGAGGAAAATGCTGGATCCAGGAAGAACAGATCAAGGACAGAAATTGCTCTGCTGCTTTAATTTGAAGTAATTTCATCTCTGTTCAGGTTTGCTGCCTGCTATTGGATATTTGACATGACTCAGACAATCTATTTCTTCCTTTCAACCGATTTTTTGTAGGAACAGTTCTAATTATACTGTGAACTTTCTAAAAAAATATATGATTTGGCACTTTTACTATAAAAATTAAGACTTGAGAGGTAAAGATTAAGAATATGACAAAAATTTTCCTCCCAAAACATGAAGATCTGACAGCATTTTTTTAGTACTTATTTTTACATGATCTGATGCTAACAGAAGGTGAAACCCCTTGACTCTTGAAAAAATGGCATGAGGGATAATGATGAACACTTGATTTCCCCAGTCTACTTTGCTACCAGGCCTCTTCTGCTAACTCTGATTCTGATCTAGATCAATAAATAGTTAACAAAAAGAAAAATACGAAAACAGTCTTTTGTCATCCTCAGAGCAGTGGTAAAGAATATAAAGCACTTGGCAGACATAACACCAGGGTTTTATAAAAGACTCCTGAGTGATGTATAGCTGATTGTGATCGGTCTTTCTGCAGCTCATGACCAGAAGAGTGGAAGTTATTTGCTAATTTGAATTATTCAGTGTTTCACAGTGAAATGCAAGTTGGTAACTTCCTGCATCCCTCCCCATAGCCATTCATTTGCCTCTGTCATTTCATACCACCACATCCCAGTGCTTTTGTTCCAGCTTTTATGAAGCAGTAGCTGACTGGGGGTCCAAGGTTCTTCATCTCTTTCTCTTCATAGGCAGCCCTGCATAATTGTGGCTGAAATCAGTGGAAAAACTCTTGCTGACTTCAAGGGGATCAGCGTTTGCCCTAGTTAAAACATCAAAACTTGCTTCAGAGCCCAAAGGAGCTGAAGAGCTGTCACAGGTAGTAGGAATGAGCCTTCCTAATCCCAGTTTGGTGCAGTTACCAGGAGTATTGCATAATGTCAGGGTTTCAGCATAATTCAAGGAGGAATTCATATGAAGTTCTTTTGGGAAGATTACTATTGTTGTTATTTTTCATGCCAGTGGACAGCTTGCTATCTGTGAAATATCTGTGCATGATTTTTGCCCAAAAATGTTACCTTATTTATGAGCAAGCACATAACACTTCTCAGTAGTGAATGCCAAATCAGGCTGGAGCTCCAAGAGCTTCCTTCTGGCTTTTCTGTACAACAAATTTCTTGACTGCCTGGAGTTAGATTGCTATAAAAACAGTGCAGGTACAAATCTCACAGGCTGAGATCGGGTAGGGCTTGTTGCATGCTTGTGAGCTGTGAGGAAAGGACATCTTCCAAGACATGCTCAGTATCCCTCTGCTGATCTCTTTTGTCACCCATCTTCATTAGAGGTTTGCTCCTGGGCAATAGGAAAATCCAATCAGCTGTGGCAGTTCAACAGGTGAGAGGGAAAGGGTTCAAGGAGACTTTGGCTTTTTTTGTTTTTTTTTTGCCAGGAAGTTTCCTTCCTTCCTGGGTCTCATTAGAGAATTCTCCCTCAGTCTAAGTCACCGGTGTGGTGGGTGCTGTGCATCTTAAAGATGTCCAGAGGAGCTTCCCACAAAAAGGAGGACCTTCCAAAGCACTCAGATGAGAGCAAGTTGTCTTCTGGAGCCCCCTCTGGGCAGGCACAATTCCTGGGGAGATCTCACTGATGCAGGGGGCCTGGTTTGTGGCTGGGGGGGGGGGGGGCGGGAAGGGGGCGGGGGTGCTGGCGGGGCATGAAGGGAGAGAGCTCTCACAGCTCTTGAGACGTTTTGGAGGACTGGGTTCAAGTCATCCTGAATTAATCCAGTGCCATTGCATCCAACCTGCCTTTAAAAAGAGGGTAGGAATTTGAAGCAAGCCACCCTCTGTGTTGAAGTGTCCTTGGGGGACAAAGCAACTGGGGCTTTTCAGACGAAGTGAGAAGAGAATGTAGGCAATGTGGGAGCCTGTGATGGATCACAAGCTCTTTCCTCAAGTAGTACCATGCCCCAGGCACTCCTTCGGAGACCACTGCAGCTGGAGGAATTTAGATAAGCCTTCACTCATTTTAAGGATATTTTTACAGGGTCCATGTGATTGTCAAAATGCTATTTAAAACCAATAGTTCTTAGGGTCTACCTGAAGCATTAAGTACAAAATTAGCATAACCAGACATTCAGACAATAGGAGAATATATGAAAGTTTCCATTTTGCCATTTCCCAGCTGAAGATTAGTCAGTCACAAATTTTTCACCTCTCCCTGTTGTTTAGTGGTGTTCATGACCATTAGGTGATGAAATAACACATCTGCTAAAGAAATGGAAATGTTCCATTGCTATCAACTTCTAAGCAATACCATATGGGTTATATTTAGTCAACTGGTTTATACTTGACTTACCATTACTGTTAATCATTTTATGCAGAACAAATTATAAAGGTCACTAAGTCTAATTGGATTTTTATGGTAATGAGGGCAACATCCTTGTGGTATCAAATAATCATAATTCTGTGTGTGCAATGAGATAATTTTTTTCTAGTTCCTGATAATAATATTTTGTAAGCACCAATAAATACACTGAATCCACTTAATTTCTATTCCTGTAGAGGAGATGTAGAGATTTCCAGTGCCTTCAGGGCAATCTGCTCCTGAGTATGTTATGAAATTGAGACTGTTTGGGACAGTGACATGTTACTTTGGGGTTAGACCAAAGTGACATTTCACTAAATGTAACATACATTATCCACATTTCTTCAGAGAAATAAAACTTCTGATTTCTGGAATAAATTTTTCTTTGAGATAATTTGTGAATTCGGGTATTAGTTTGTGGTACAGATGCTGCTCATCATTCTGGCAATCAGTTTAGACAGAACTTCCTGAATTAGGAAAAAGAATAGATGAACAGATCAACTTAGTGAATAGTGGTAACTTAGCTAACTTGGAAAACAAACTGAAAAATTTATCTAAGATGTGGAGGTTCAGAATAAAAGCTCACAGGAAAGCTGTGAAAATGTATGTCTAAAATAAATAAGTAAATAAATAACTTAGATAGAAGAGCTTCATCCAAATATGTTGCATTGCAACAAAATACATACTAAAAGTAATGCATTACTTAGTGACTTTTAAGACTACATTTCTAACAGGGTAAATGTTGGGAGTATTTTTATTTCTTTTTGAGATGGGAGATTTCATGTTTAGAACATGCATTGTAACAGCATGCAGGAAAAAATTAAAAGGCTTTACAGATATGATCTTAAAAAAACCCAAAATTAAAAGGAAATCTCTTCTACAGATTACACAGAATTTTTTTAGAAATATATATATTTGATAAGTGAGACTTTTTTTTTTTTAATCTGGAGAAAGAAAGGGCAGGATCTTGTGCTTAAGGAGAACAGCTTGAGACTGTTCACGTTTCCCAGATATCTGATGGTTTGCAAGTATTTTAGCTTTATAACCAAACCCCTGGCATTTGAATCAATTTCCCATGCACCTTTTCAGTGCTCTGGAACATCCCAGCTGCCCTTCAACATTTAACACTCTCTGGTTTGACTTCTGTTATAAACTTCTCCTCTTACAGGATGGATCAATGCTCAGGTCTGACATGACACACTTGTGCAACCTGGTCTTAGGCTGCAAAAGAGCTGTAGAAAGGTAAAAGCTACAGGCATTATAGGACCATTGAGATGGGAGCATCCGTAGGTCAAGCAGCCAGATGCATTGACCCACTGAGCACTGACACAGGGTAAACAAAAAGAAGCAAGGAAAGCCAAGAACTCTGTTTATCCTGAATATATTCTTATCAAAAATAGTAAAAGAAACCCATAAGAAAAGTAATCTCCAAATCTCAATCTGTAAACTGTAATGAATTCTGTGATGACTAGACCATAAGAGAACCAAATCTGCTATTTTAAGATAAAAATATGAGCTTGTAAAATACAGCAGAAAATTTCAGTAGAAGTGATTTCAGGGCTACAGAGGCTGAAGTTCTTTGTAGCATGGACATGAGGTCCTGGCTCATATGTCAGAAACCCATACACATTCCTCACAGCAGTGCATTTATTTTTGAAAATAATGCATAGTGCAATAGATCCAAAGTGGGTTCTTAAAAATAGCTCTTTGCAGATTTCATTTAGGTAAAATCAGTACCAAACATGGGCTATTTTGTCCATTTAACCTTCACAACAGACAATTTTGTCATTTCCTCCAGTTTGCATGTTATAGCAGAAGCAGTCAGAATCTGACAGTAATTTACAAAAAAGAAGGAATGATGGTTGAGGCTTTCAAAGCACAAACCCCTCTTTGGGAATTCCAGGTTGGACAAAGGGATTTCTTCACCAAATATACTAGAGTAGCTAACAGAGCAATTGAGGTGGAGGAGCTCTTATCACCAACTCCAGTCTCAGAAAACTTGAACAATAATTGCATAAGTGTTTCTGAGATCAGAGGATTGGAAACGTGACAAACTATGTAAAATATTCAATACTGCTCATTCAGCGTTATATTTCAGATTAATTAAAAAATCTTCATTTATGTGATCAGTCTGTCTGTGACCCAAAATCTTCCTGCATCTACTGTTGAAAAGAGAGACCTTAACTCCAACCCCAGAATGGTTTCAGCATTTCAGAGCAGCAGCAGGGGCGTGTAGTAGAATACCTCATCAGGCTGAAGTATGAGCATATATTGTGAAGCACAATGTAGTCATCTGCAACAGGTAGTCTGGTCACACAATGTTGGGGAAACTTGGACACCAAAGCAAATAGCAAAATGTTCAGACACTTTCTGTTTCAAAGCTACTTAATACAAAAATGGAACATTTCAGGAAAAGAGATCAAAGTTAAACTAGAAATCCTCAAACCAACATATTCCACAGCTGCCTTGGCACTGCAGCAGTTATGCAAGTGTCCATCTTGTCATATTTTAATCTGACAAAAATTTCTATTTGATCAACCTTGAATAAATAAGCCTCCTGGAGGTCTTGGGAGGGTTTTGGGGTTTTATTTTTGATAATTCCTTCCTGATCCTAAACTCTGTTATCAGAGTGACTTCAAGTGCCTAATCAGAGACATAAGTCAAGCACCTTCAAGCACTGTGCCATCTTGAAGTATGGATACCCCTCACTTAATAGACAGCTGCAGTCAATTGCCAGTGCATCAAAAGAAAAGATGCATGTCTAGAGGAAGAGGAGAATTTACAAGTCAAATTATGGTGCTGACTCCTACAGCTGATCAGCTGAAGCTCTGAAGAATGAGATCTGATTATAATCACAGTCCTGATGCAAAGCTGGAAGTGTTATGAGGGCATACTGAGGGCAATGTAATCTATATTGTTCTGTTTGGGCTTAGTGGATGAAAAGGTAAAGAGAATGACTCAGTCCCCATGTGGTTTTCTCAATGCAGACAGAAGAATGCCTCCCCTAAGTGAGGTTAAAGAATAAGTCTCTGAACAAAATGTGGCCTTGCTTTAAAGTTCTGATTTTAAAATACATGTCATTCTGGAGATGGGAAAAGAGATAATGTTAATTACATGAGTATTTCTGTTGCCTATTTCGCTTTAATTGGGAATGGGGACAGAGTGACTGAGAGAGGGAAAAGGTATATTTAGAAAACATGTTATGTGTCTGAATTTGAAGTTTTAAATCCTTGATATTGCAAAACAGGTTTGTCCATTTAATTCTGGCTTTTATTGTTGCTTTAACATTGCATGTTTGAGTTGTTACTTGTCTGTGACTCTGCTCCTGGCCTATTTTGTTTGTTAGTTCTATTTAGATGCATCCCTCTGTCTGGCACAGGAAAGAGGAAGATTTTCCTCTAGGTAATTATTAATTAAACAATTAATATTTATGTTAGTGTAGTAAACTAGAGACATCAGGTCTGGACCAGCACCAGGAATTGTTAGCATTATATTGAGGCAGGACATGTAAACTAGCCCTGCTCCAAGAAGTTTGAAGTCCAGTCATGAGACAAGAAACAGGCAACAGTAGATGAATAACTGAGACGGTTAAATTATTGCTCATGCAGTTCAGTGTGCAGAGAGCACTGTTTATCTGTTGTCAAGAGTTTTTTAGACATCCTGGCAGAAGGTACTTTTCATGTTTCACAGCTATTTGCTATTGGAATTAATGAGTGTTCAGAAGAACTGTGTTTAATGGAGGACAGATATAAACAGAACACAGTGTTATCTCTTTTATTCTCTTAAATGTTTTTTTTTCAGAAAATTGTGTTCTTCTTTTACCCTTCTCCTTTGAGTAATACTTGTTCCAATATCAATGGAAATATCAACGACCAAGTGGAAAATGATTCTGATCCAACCTTTTGCTTCTTTTTTCTTCTGGGATACTGAATCATGGATATCACAGAGCAGCTGAGTGGGATGGCCCCTCTGGAGACTGCTTAGTCCAGCCTCCTGCTCAAGAAGAGTCAGTTGCAGCTGGTTGATCAGGGCTGTGTCCAGTCAGAATTTTAATATCTTCAAGGATGGAGACTCCAGCATCTCTCTAGGCAGCCTCTTCCAGTGTTCAACCACCCTCACAGTAAAAAAAATGTTGTCTTGTGTTCAGTCTGAATTTCCTGGTTTTTTTAGTTTGCACTCATTGCCTCTTGTCCTTTCACTGGAAACTACTGACAAGACTCTGGCTTCCTCATCTTCATTTCCTCCCATCAAATATTTATATCCATTGATGAGATCCCCCCTGGGCCTGCTCTGCTCTGGCCTGAGCAGTCACACTCTCTCAGTCTCTCCTCATAGGAGAGGTGTTCCAGTCCCTTCAGCATATTTGTGGCCCTTTGTCAGGCTTTCTCCAGTATGTCCAGGTCTCTCTTGTACTGAAGAGTCCAGAACTGGACACAGAACTCCAGGTGTGGCCTCACCAGTGCTGAGTAGATCTATTTCAATACAGCTAGTCTTTCTTCCCTACAAGAACTACTACTACCTTCAAAGTGTTCCAAGGATTGTGCTTATTTGAAAAAAGTTTTCCTATTGCTTGTAAATTCTTGAAAATAGTAAAATAATTCTGTGGTGAGGCCCAAGTAAGGCCTGTCTATACAATAATTACAGTGCACTTTCACAATAGTGACACCAATTTTTCACAGGGTGTTCTGAGAAAAATATATGTGTATTTTGATCATTTGGGTACCATCAATACACCCAGAGCAGTCATATTTCCTGTTTATTTTTGTAAGAAAATTTGAGGGAATGACCCATCTAGGTTTTGCTGCAGACATTAACAGTTAATCTAATATTTCCTTCAGGTGATGAAGCCACTGGTTTGAAGTTGAAAAGATACCTATGCAGAAGTTCTAGATTTCTTGAAGCAAAGTAGGACACGTGTAACTATAGGCCAATCAGCCTAACCTCCATCC
>NW_010232962.1:0-998 GCF_000690775.1 Eurypyga helias | reverse complement strand
GTGACGGGAGACAGTGGCCTCAGCAGCTTCTTGACGTTCTGCTCCATCAGGTAGCGAGACTTCCACTTCTTCAGGGGACTCAGCAGGTCTGGAAAACAAAGTGAGCTGAGGAGAGGGCTCACTCACCTCGCCCGTGCGCCCCCCGGCCCTACTCCCAGCCCAGAGGAGCCCATCAGTCTCCAACGGGACTGTGGAAGATCCCTAACAATGAAGGGCCTCCCGGTGCTTCTCACCAGTGCTAAGACGGGTCTTGATACTGGTAACAGAACCACACGACCAGCGACACGTGGCAAGCAGGAAAGGAAACATTGCAACTAGCAGTAAGCAGAAGAGGGAGCTGGGGAAGGGAGCCAGGAAGGGATAGGAAGAGGAGGGAAGGGCGGAGGGATGAGAGGACACGTCACTGTCACTGCTACGAACGAACGGCACTGCTCAGTCGTTACCTGAGCCCCCCACGGGCTGTGTCACCCCAGCCCGAAGCCAGCTCACCCCAGGGAGCGGCCGTGGCTGTCCCTCAGGCCCACCCTGTCCAAGCGGTGCCTGCCTGGACGCTCAGGTATGAGTCCAGCACAGCGAACGCTGCGGGTCAGCTGGTGCTTCTTCAGGCCTTGTGGGGGACACGTACTTATGGGCTCTGGCACTCTGCTCATTCCTTACTCAGCTAACTACTCAGGGATCAAGCCTGCACTGTTTGTGTGCCGTCTACCCACGCTCCTGCCTGTCAGCCTTGGAAAGCTGATCCCAAGTTGATCCCTGACCGGGCAGATCTTCACCCTCTTTCTCTGCAGGAAGATCCAGACAGAATATTTAACCGTTCTGCCGCTTTGCTCACAGATGTCAACTGCTCTGCATACTGCCCGGGGTCTCTGCTGTACCCTCCTACAGCCGGGTGTCCGGCTGTCCACTCACCAGCCTCCCGTTGGGGAGAGGATACGGCACTCCTCCTGCCCCGCTGCTGGAGAAGTGATCAGGTGGCACTGAGGCTGAGGACCAAGACG
>NW_010232961.1:5894-16911 GCF_000690775.1 Eurypyga helias | reverse complement strand
TGCTCCATGATCTTGCCAGACACAGTGAACACGCTGGGAAAGCTAGAAATGTATGGCCCCTTTGTCACACAACTTTAGCGAATGAAAGAGAACCCACAATTTCCTGGAACCTCACCCTTGTTCATGCAATCACCTTTGTCTTCCCCAAAGACAAGGCAACTAAGACTGTCAGATCTTTTTTCCTGCGGGGAGGAATAAAACCCCAAACCCATTGGAAAAACATGGTTATTCTTTTGTTTTATGTGGAGAGTCATGGCAAACCTTTGAGTCTGAAGTGTTTCTACATTCTTTTTGCAATGGAAAGGTGACAAAAAGCTTCTTTTTCTTCTTAGCGGATATCAGGTGTTTTCTAAAAAGCCACTCAAAATAAAGACATTAGACTTCCTTTTGAGTGGCTTTTTAGCTACTCTGCCAGTCAATTTTCTCTTCTTTTGGTTGTGCCCAGTTGGTTTTCTAACAGACTAATGATCTTTTCTTACATCTGTGCTCTCTGATTAACTCCAGTCCTCCCTCAGAGGACCACATAACTGGAACCTAAGGGCTTGCTAATGGTCACCCTTGTAAGAGGACCCTGTGGGCATTGCTGAGGGGTGAAAAGAGCACAGCTTTTATCACAGTGGTTTATTGCCTTTGAAATTTCAGCAGCAACCTAGCATTCAGCTCACACTGTTCTGGGCTTTCAGAAAACTCTCTGATGCATTCAAGCATGTAGATGTTTATAGATATATATATAAAAGTGCTGACATACATTGCTGTCCCCATTAATAAAAGCAGAGACCATGATTTATGTTTTGTTGAGTCAAACACTAGTACTTTTGGATAGAGAAGTCTTCAGCAGGTACAAATGGCAGGCCAAATCCTAAAGCTGTTTACTAGCCATTAATTCCAAGCTCAATCCAGAAGCTCTTACTCAGGCAAAATACCGGTGAAGTAATAGGATGCTTTATCTTCGTATTCTTGAATCTTCTAAGAGTGCTGTGTAATTTAAAGAAAATTCTACTTCAGGTTTATATCAGTCCTGTGTCAATGCTGTCTTGTGCAGCCTCAGGAGTGATTGCTTCTGCTGCGTGAACTGTGGTATGTTATATAGTAAATCACCTGCAGCTGCAGTGCATCACAATATGCTCTAGACAATGTTTTTAGATTGTTGCTTTAACCATTTGAAATGAATAACAGAGATTGTAAGGGGCAAAATACTTTTACTTGAAAAGTAGCCATTAAAATACTGCTGCAAAAGTAACCATAGAGTGTGGAAAATTATACGGTACAAAATAACGTTATTTTGCTTCATACAGTTTTATTCATTTCTGAATATGTTTGTTCTCTTGCAGGCATGGAAATCTGGATATGTTCCTAATCTAAAATCAATAAGAAATACTTCAGTTGTTCAAATAGATCTTAAACATATTTTAGTTTGATAGCTGATTGTATGTTATGTTTGCAGCCTTTGTGCAAAGCAGTGTTTAATAGCAGAATTTGCTCCATGATGAATATAGATGAAGACTGTTCTCTATATTATCAATCAAAAACCCCTCATATATTCATATAATGCAGGTGATGTTAAGTTGCCACATTGCTTGAAACACAGCTATCAACTAAAAGAACTCTTTGCAACTGAAACTCAAGACTTACCACTTACCATTTAGAAAATGACTTTACAAGTTAGTCAAACTACTGGACTAGCAAAGTTGTAATGGTTCTGTGGAAAAGCAGCTATTAATGGAAAGTTGTCAGTATTGACATGGATCACTTACTGGTTTCTCCTTCAATGGTTTCTCCTTCTCTGGCAGTTGAACTAGCTGATCATTGTAGATCCCTTCCAACAGAAATAGTCTGGCCTATTCTATTCTAATTGCTGTCATTATCGTGTATGCAGGCAGTGATTATGAATGACATAAGAAGAATACAGAACGGTTGGAACAAGGCCACAAAGATGCTCAGAGGGCTGGAGCCCCTCTCCTGTGATGAAAGGCTGAGAGAGTTGGGCTTGTTCAGCCTGGAGAAGAGGAGGCTCCCGGGAGACCTTATTGCAGCTTTCCAGTACCTGAAGGGGCTACAAGGAAGCTGGGGGGGACTTTTTACAAGGGCCTGTAGTGACAAGACAAGGGGTAACGGGTTTAAATTGAAAGTGAGGAGGTTTAGATTAGATATCAGGAAGAAGTTCTTCCTGGAGAGGGTGGTGAGGCACTGGACCAGGTTGCCCAGAGAAGCTGTGGATGCCCCATCCCTGGAAGTGTTCAAGGCCAGGCTGGATGAGGCTTTGAGCAACCTGGTCTAGTGGAAGGGGTCCCTGCCCATGGCAGGGGGGTTGGAACTAGATGGTCTTTAAGTCCCTTCCAACCCAAACCACTCTGTGATTCTCTGATAAATTAAAAGAGCTCAACTTCATCCTTCATCATAGAGAGGTTTTGGAATGAAGAAACCTGGACAAGCATGGTTTTTTTGGGGTCATCTGCTCAATTGCCCACCTGTCCTGGACCACTTGCAAAATACAGCATACAAACTTAACCTTTTTAGCTTAGGGCAAGGTCTCCACATGAGCTGCTAGTGAAGTCTGTGTTTGTACCACTTCCCTGTTTGTTAGAGACATTAAAGAAATTAAATCCGGCTGGAATACTCTGTCTATAGATAGGGATCATCCTCAGATGCAAAAGCTTGCATTTATAAAGGTTTAAAAATGTGGTAGATAACAGTTGGCAATCAAAATTATCACTGCTTTAGTGCAATTATCTCCATTTTATGTTTAATCCTTTCCTGTAAGATTCAGTTTAGAATAGTTGGTCCTCTGACTCAACTTGTGTAAAGCCACAGTTTTGATGATACTCTTGGCAGTACCGGGGACAACAACTACTTTGAAACTGTTTCCTGTTGTGATCGTCTTCCTTGCAGTGTGGTGTATGCTGATACGTTACAACTTGCAGCTTGTGGTGTTTTATTGCTTAATTTAACCATAGCTTGCATTTCTTATGGTTTGATTGGTTGGCAACGCATGCAGAAATTCTGAGTCAGATACACCTATTTCTGGCTGCCCAATATAATTAGGTGCAGCCCTGAAGCAACACGTTTTGTGCAACTTTCCAGGCATATGAAATGCAGAAATACAAGGGATGGTTTAAAAATTGTTTGGAAAAAAAATAATGCCCTTTAACTTTGAATTATGATTGTACTTGTTCTGATGAGCATCAGGTAATGGCATAATTCTGCTCTTTCTTTTTTTTTTTTAATCCTTTTTTTTCTTTTAATAATTATAACTTTGATATGTATGAAATACGCCAGATGGACATTCCTAGAAGTTTAGGTGTCCTGTACAACCTCAGAGTGGCTAAATAGAACCAGCATTGTCATTAAATTCCAGAAATTTCTGTTTTCTATAGCCCTGGCCTGGGGCTTTTCTGTTGAAAGTGAGTTTTGTTTCTGTAGCTTGTGTAGAGTGGTTTGCATGGCCAGCCTGCTAAGTAGTGGCCTAATTAGTGGTACTGCAGTTGGGTGCATGGTGCCAACTAAAAACAGGACTGAAACCAGCAGCTTGTATTCCAGGGGACACAGGAATTATTCACTGCCGATAATTTTTGGCTCTGGACAATTGGTTTTGAATTTGTCACTAGGAGAAGAAAGCAGTTTGACTATGATTCTCTCACTGAGAAAGGAAAGTTGCCTGAGAAGTATTTCCATATGTTTGAAGGCTAAGATTCTATTGGATAAGTGTTAATTGCATCAAACATGATTATATGCTTAATTGCTTGTTTGTAAATAATGGAGTAAAATCCTTATCGGTAGTAACTGAGACCCAGCTGGGAGCAATTAAGTACAGCAGTATATAATATTGATTTCCTTGAATTACAAGAAATATATCAATACTCATGGCAGAACATTGCAGACCTCCTTGTACTGAAAATACCGCCTCCTAAGAGAACCAGGTGGAATTTAAAGCCATAGGGAAAAAATTCCGTGTGTTATGCACTTTTATAACAAAACCCAGAATCTACTTTTTGTTTGTCTTTAGATTTAGGGTTTGAAGTCTGCCATTGTTTTATCTGCTGCATTTGAGAGCCGATGTCCTGCATCAGTTCCACCCATGGCTGAGAAGGGGCATGGTTTTCTCTGGGAAGTACCAATAAATGTCTCCCAAGGTGTGGCCGAGTGGGAAACCTGGCTTGTTTATTGGTGCTGTTAAACTGCTGGTCTGCTGCTGTTGTGATAGTTACTTCAAATCTGGGCACTCAGTCTTGAAGTCTGTAGTGATGTGAATACTAGGTTTGGATCACTATGGTTTTATATTTATGATTAGTTAGGCTTTTTCCCTATTACGTATCTTTTTTTTTTAATATATTGTCTTTTGAGTCTTGCTTATTTCCCCTACTAAAAGTCCTTTGCACATGATTTCTTTTCTCTGAAATCTTACCTTAAAATTAAAAATAATCCATTTAAAATATGTCTTGCAAACTTTTATTAAATAGTTTAGCTTATTAAGTTTCTTTTATTTAAAATATATTTATAATCCAGTTAAGTAGATAATAACAGTAAATGCATTCCCTAAATTTCCAATAAATAACGGGGACAACATCTTGCATTACCAATAGAGGAAAATGAAGTAACGCTGGAGAGGCAAGGAGTGGAAATAAAAAGCCAAAGTTGATATTTTGGGACATTGAGGTGGTATTTTTGGTTTATTTTTAAAAAAGGAGGAAATAATTTTTATAAAAATACAATTCTAAAATGCAGTACTTCTTAAAAAAAACTAATGTGGATTTGAATGAACATTTATCACTTGCTATGTAGCTTTTGACACTTTGGTGTTTCTTCTGCATTTTAACCTTTCCCTTCCTTTCTATGACTAGCAGCCATATACTGAATGATGATGCCAGTGCAATATGAGCACGTTTAACTGGTACTTAATGTATATTTTATTCTTCTTTTTATGCATACCGGAAGTACCACCAAGTGAATCAATTCCAATACATTGCAGACCCACCTTAACATGCATCTGTAGAGTGGACTTAGAGCCTTTATACATAAGTATTTATGTATGTATGTGTGTTGAAACAGGCTGTTGAACTTAAGCTCCTGATCTTACGGTGAAGTGATGCAGGCTTTACCCTTTCCATACTACTTAGGGCTAACTTGCACCAGAGTTGATGGGTTACATCTGTCCTGCCTTGTACTTGACCATGGGCATCTTCTGGACATCAGATGTTAGTACTTTAGCCCTACACATAGTCCATGGGGTGTTTTTGTCCAAACTATGCAAAAGAATGAGAAAAGTGTGTTGCAGACCACCAGACGGGTGTCTTTTACAGCACCATACTTAAATCACACATTTTATGACCTTACCAAGTAGCATATGAGCCAGATCTATGGCCACTTCATCCATCCTGTGTCCTTCTCCCCAAAACTGAGGAGTCATGGGAGCAAACTGTCACTGAAGACAAAGAACAAACCATTGCTGGGAGCTGAACATCTGAAGTGTTCTGGAGTGCACTGCCCAAGACCTCCTCCTGGCCACCTTCTCTTTAGCAGTATAGGCATACCCAAAGGCACCTATAGCTCTTTTTGCAGAGACTCCATGGGCCATAGTGTAGAAGGTTTTAATGTCAGTCAGAGCTGGTGGAGAATGTTCTTTGTCTTGTGAAAATGGGATTCTAAAAATTCCATCCCAAATTGCAGTGAAGATTTGGCTTTCACTGTTTTCCAAACAAGATGTAAAAACCTGTGTTAGATAAATGCTGTGCTTCAGTGTTAGCCACTTTGTATTTTTTAAAGTGTATTGAGTTTCACTTCACTAAGAGGACTTTCTCACCTGAAACCCAAATGTTTTGCAGACTCTTCAACATTCCTGTGAAGGTCAAAGAAAATCGGTCATTTCCTCTGATGAAAATTTAGATGCCTGTGAATTGGTATTTTTTTTCCAGGAGAAAGTTTTGCTAAAAATTCCCAACCAGCCCTTTTCTCTTTTCTGCTTCTCCTCTTTTCTCTGCAGATGACCAACCTGTGGAAAGGCAGTGAGACTCCCACTAGAGATTTCTTGCTGCATTTTTCATGAGGAACTCACAGAGGGAGGCTGATACTCTAAGAGATGAGTTTCTTCTCTCTAGTTGGCGCTCTAGGAAGCACGATTCAGTACTAAAAGTATAAAGTGGACTTGGGGAGCTGAAAGAAAGGGTGGAGGGAGAGGGTGGAAGTACTGCTGAATACTAGCATTAGAAGCTGTTAAAAGAATTTGGCAAGCTGACACCCAGCTTTAACCTTTAATCACCTACTTCTACTCCGCCAGAAAGGCAAAATTATGTGAAAAGGTTGGTGAGTCTGTCTGGGCTGTTTTCTGAAACATGGTGAGCAAGGGTGCTCTGCTTTAAAACTGCAGGAGTTTTATGTGGAAGCACATTTTCCACCTTTTTTTAGACTCAGATTTCTGTCTTCTTAGTAATACTTTCAGTTTGGATCTTAGTGTTTTCCAGGGCTTCTGCTGTAAGAGAGCCAAGGATCATGCAGCATTGCCCTGAAGCAGAACTTAATAACCAGCATCCCTGCTGGCTGCAGCGTGTAAGCAGGCTTGCACTGCACGCTCACCAGAGACTCACTTTTACCTTTACTGTTATCAGGGCCCCAGGTCTTATCCCTCATTACTGCAAACATAGCCCTGTGCAGTGGAACGATCAATATTTGCAAACCTTTAATGAGCCAGCTGCAGCGCCATCATGCTAACTGTTCCAGGCTCCACCTTTCATCCCACTGGAGACACAGACGTCCCAAAAGGATCCAGCTAAAATGGGACGTTAATAGTCTTCCATATAGAATCAGAGCATCATGAAATAGTTTGGGTTGGAACAGACCTTTAAAGGTCATCTAGTCCACCCCCCCTGCAGTGAGCAGGGACACATTCAACTAGATTATGTTGCTCAGAGCCCAGTCCAACCTGACCTTGAATTTTTCCAGACATGGGGCATCTACCACCTCTCTGGGCAACCCATATATTATTTACTTCCTTTTACCTGAAGCCTCATATATCTAAATAATGTTTTAGAAGTGTACTGTATCCCCTGGCACACATTAAAAAAAGGTGAGTAACTCCCTTCATATGTATTTCTTCATATATATTTAATTATAATTTTTCTGCCTTGATATGTTGTTTTTTTTTTTAAAGTCCTCCAATCAAAGTGAGCAGTTCAGATACTAAATGTAACATTTGTGGGCTTTATATGAATGTACGAAATATTTAGACTAATAAAAAATGAGCATAGTAGTATTTTTGTGTTTAGTAGTACGATGTAGTATTTTTAACCTGTTTATCTGAGCCTGAAATACTTTTTAAGACAAAGAAATCTCTCTGTTATGTGACTAATCAGAAGATCATTCAAAGCAAAGTTGCTGTTACAAGTTAGAAATATTCTTCAGGTTGTTTAACATTTCACAACTTCTTGTTGAGAGAATGCAAATGAAGCAAGCCGGTAAGTGAAGACAAGTTGATGTTACACTCTGGTGTTGCTTCTTTTAAATTTGGCTTAAGGCATAAAATAACAGCTTGAGAAGCCAGTGCAACAACCACTAGCTTTTATGATTCATTTGAAGTAGGCACATTTTTGAGCATGAAGGACCTTTTTGAGGCTATGCTCTTGATATAAAAAAATATTCATAGGAAAATGAGCCTTAAATGTGCTTATGTCTTTCTGCCAGGTGCTGCTGTAACAGTTGTGTGGATTTCCTCAATCAGGAAAATAACCTAAAAGCTGTAGATTGTTTGTGTTTTTATGGTATGTTATGAAATAACAATCAAGTGTCATTCAGCATTGAATTCTGGGAAAATGATACGTTTGTTTGACATATTCTGTTATTCCTAAAGTTACTAATCTCAGTTAATAGTTGTTTACTGAGGAGAACCACAAGGAAGTGCCACAGGAACCTGTTGATTGCGCTGCAGTTCTCAATGCAAGGCAGGCAGACCGCTGACAACCCTCCATACCCCTTTGCTTCCCAATCTTGCCCATCAATCTGTCCTGATGTCTGCCTGCTTCCCCAGCTCCCTGCGCTTCAATTGCTTCCAGCTTGCCCTCTTCCATCTGTATTTCCGTAGTGGACCTCTCTGAAGCTTGTGGAACAATAGACAGGCTGAAGTGAAGCCCAGTGAGCAGAGACATCCATGTCTTCCATAGCGGGGGCTTTGGAGATCCTACCACATTCCTGTGTACTTTTAAAAGTTAAATAATTTGGGAAAGATTCTGCACTTAATATTTCCCCTAATTAAATTCAGAATTGAAAAATGTTTTTATTTTAATTTCTGTGGGAAATTTTATGTCCAGTCCAGATCTGGAATATTTTATATTTTAAACAAACATCTAAATGTTTTGATTGAAATGAAAATACGCAACATGCTAGGAACAGATTGACCCAGACCATTTCCAAAGTTTCGATGTTTGGTCTTTGGGGAATGTTCACTATGGAGTTGCTTGGAGCTGATTGAGAATCTTCTGCCCAAAGTTTCAGGGTGAAAACAATTAAAAGGTAGCCGACACCCTGTGGCATGACTCTTCCCGTGCTCCTCCTGACGTCTCCTAATGATCCCAACTCTTGACATATGTAGGGGCAATGGGGCAGAGTTGACAACTCCAGGTTGCATATTTTTTTTAAAGTTAAGGTTGGAAGCTAGGGCTAGATATCACTGTTGCTGGTTTTGGACTACCATGTGGACTGTAGTTCAGTTTTTGTAACATGAGAGGCACACAGAACATACTGAAATTCAGTGTGAGTGAGTTGAGGCCTCTGAAGTTCCTGGAAGTGTCGGGCAAACACAGAGCAAACCCTCTGGCTGGGCTTGGCGTGGGCATTGCGGGGAGCCTGCTCATCACCAAGCAGGTCTTTCTGCCATGACTTTTACTGCAATGGCAAAGCAGTTATTGCCACACATTTTGCAGAGGTATGTGGCAGCCACACGGCTCGCCTCGTGTTTATTGACTGATTCCGAGACAATATTGGTTACTGTGTTCTCCAGGTCTCGTATCTTGCATAGGAAGTTAGCAATTAAAAAATGCAAGACATGCTTGCTGGCTAAGTGAAGAATTACTGTGATTTTAATTAACAGATAGCCCCATAAACAACAGAATTAATGAAACCTGGAATCACGTTTCTGGATTTATTTCCTGTTTTGGTGTCTTAAGATCATCAGAGCTTGGTCTGACTATTTTTCTTCAGGTGTGGCATGTTGCAGGTTTCTCTCCTGTGCATTTCTGATATGCAGTGAGAGCTCTGTCACATGCTGCACCTTTATTTTTTTGGCACGGGATTTGCGCATAGTTTCTTTCCTCTGCCAGGTCATTTATTTTCATTAAATATGTAAGAAGGAAACATTTTTGTGAAGTCTCCCCTCTGTCAAGTCTGATTGAAGTCAGCTGCTGGGTTGAAAAGTCGATTTGCGTTTGGGGGAGGCTGGAGACGGGCATGCACATAAGCCGTCTGATTGCGGAAGTCTTGTTTCCGTAAGAATCCACTTCCAATGCAGCTGCTAGCCCATCTCTTACTGGAGAGGACTAAACTGACTGTATTCCCAGAAGCATACAAATAACACCAATTTTCTTGACCAATAAACATGCATTGTGCTTTGCAAGGAAAAGATGAGTCCTTTGTCTCAAAGGTTAACCTAAATAAAATGCAAATCACAGCATATTAAAGTTGGCTTGTCACTTAGGTCTCACCTAAGGTCTTTCCACTATGAGTAAGAATTTTTGAGAGTTTCCCTGGAAAGATAAATGTTAGGTACCCCCACGCCTGTTTCTTAATCTCTGTGGACGAAAAAGGTGATGAATATGAAGATGAGAAATCACACCCATTTACCAGCCTGGAGAGATGTTGATGTTAAGCAATGATAGTACTTTCTGCATAGTTGCTGGCATTTTGTTATCCAAAGAAAACTCTCCGAATAAACTGGGTGCCCACTGTGCTGCAAGGAGTGAATAAACAGAGAGGGGCTGCCAAGAAAGCAGAGTGCAGGTCGCTGCTTGGACCAGGCCAGATGTATGGGGTTGATGGAGGAGCCGTAGGGAAAAGGGGCTTTGCACCTTCAAAAGCTTGCAGAAATGCTCTTACTCCTTGGGGAACAGATGCACACTACTGTGGGAAATACGTTGAATTAGACTGGACAAATACTTGAGGCTGTGTGGAAAACAGAAAAAACCACTAAATATACTCAGTATTTTGTACAGTAAAAGTAAAAAAAACCCACTTGGACACTTTTCTTCTGTACCCCTTTGTCTTTCACAGCAAAAGCATAAGCAACCTACTTTTTTGTTACTGAATAGTATCTTCTTTCCACTGATTTGGAAAATGAGGCTTGATTAGTCTTGAATGGAGACTTTTCCTTTGGTAACTGTTCCATAGAAAAACAGTTTAGCTGTTCATGTTTGAACTCTCCTGAATAAATTGTTTTTGGAGTAAATTTATTTTCATTTTAAATCAGCATGTTTTAATATCAAGTGGTTTAGAGTGACTTTGCTGATCTTCACTACACAGCAAATGCAATATGCTGCTTCAGCAGAATAACGTGTAGTAATATATCTCGCGATTAAATTTTCAACAAGGCTGTACACGTTGTTAATTATTATAGTGCCATTCACAGTGTTGGTGGCAAAGAACATCACATATTGGTGTCAAAGAAGGTTCCATCCAAAGTGGCTTTGTTTTTCATTTCATGGCTTTCAGGAGAAGGATTATTTTAAGATCTCTTTTTTTCTACTGCTGATTTCTAAGTGTAACTGAGAAATAATCTTGTGGTTTTTGTTTTGTTGTGGTTTTGTTTGTTTGTGTTTGGTTTGTTGTTTGGTTTGTGGGTTTTTTTTCTTTTTTCCACAGCTGTAGCTCAGCAGATTCAAAACAACTAAACTTTTCAGTTAGAGTGTACAAAACTAGTGACAGCTAGCATATAAAGGCAATGGATGGGTTTAAAATTATTTTTCTGAAATAAAAGGCACACATCAATAATACAGAATGACCAAATGTCTTAGAAACAACATATTTAATGTTAGGTTCACAG
>NW_010232961.1:0-5863 GCF_000690775.1 Eurypyga helias | reverse complement strand
GCAGGAATGGAGATTGAGTTTATGTGAGTGTACACAATGCATATGCATATAAATTAATTCAATTCTAAACTTGGCAGGTAGTGTAAATATAAGACTTGGTTGCCATAATACACATACCTCAAGTTCAAAAAGCAGCAGTACTTCGGTTGCATCCCACGCTGTGCGTTTGAATACCATCGCATCTACATGTGCTGAACGCTGTGGAAATTGGCAACACCTTAAGGTGTGTACCCCTTCAGGATTCCTTGTTAGAATGTCACCTTTTCAATGGCTAAAGATGGGCTGTGTCAAAGGTATCAAATGATACCTCTTTCCGGGCATGTGTCTACCGCACAAGAAAGTCCATTTTATTTGTCACTAGTTGGCACGACAGCTAAAAGCTCTAGACAGAGAGCTTAAGAACTGAAGTTATATGAAAGCTGAAATGCCATTTTCTTTAAGAAAAGGTCATTGGAAGGCTTGGGTGGAAAAGAGACTCTTGGAGAGAGGATGCTTGTACTGGTTTTGGTTGTTGTTTTGTGTTTGGTTTTTGGGGTTTTTTTCCCTCCACTAAAGAAAGAACATCATTCCATGACTAAAATGAAGAAAAGCAACTAGGAATGAATGCCTAGCATTCCTTTTTATTCTACATGTACTTTCCTTGGCATTTTTTATAAGCAAATATTGGCATTTTAACTAGCCAGTTAGTAGCATTTTAGAGATACTAAAGAAAACAAATTAGTGACAGAGCATCCATTGTTTAATCAAGAATTGTTTACTAGATACTGGTGATTTTTGAAGGACAAGAACAGTTTCTGAAAGACTAAAGTAAATGCCATACCTTTAGTCCGGAGTAAATGTGCAAGAAGTTAAAGTCTGTGTCCCTTTTAGGTTTCTAAGATTTGTAGAGTTGTAAACATTCTAGCAAAATTGCAGAATGCCAGCAGAATCCTATTAAAAATATTATTATAAAGTTCTTTATAAAAACTTTTTCCTATTTATGTTTTTATTGGCTCTCTGTAGGATATGGGTTCATAACCCAGTCATAATCAGATCCACTCTGAAATTAGAAATGGGAATGAAGCCACTTTTCCACAAGTTAGAGAGTAAACGCCGGTTTTGTGCCAGCAAAAATGCGACTAATAATGATTCTTCCTAAAGGCATGAAGTACAAGAGGTGATGTATAAAAATGGTTATCTTCATGAAATATGTCATTAAAAATATTGTGAATGAATGCAATTAATTTTTTCCACATCTGTCAAGTAAAAAATGAGTGGTTTGCCCATTTATTTTAAAATGTTATGAATACTGTAAACATATGCTAGTATAATTAATATTGGCAGTTAACATTTTATATGCTTCTACCTCTAGAAATTTCCAGGGATTATTTAATGTTGTGGACTTCTAAAGCAATTTAGGATGAAAACAAATACAAAGAACTGTGGGGCAGCGCAATTATTTCGTCACAGAGAGGGTGGTGAGGCACTGGAACAGGTTGCCCAGAGAAGCTGTGGATGCCCCATCCCTGGATGTCTTCAAGGCCAGGCTGGATGTGGCTTTGAGCAACCTGGTCTAGTGGAAGGTGTCCCTGCCCATGGCAGGGAGGTTGGAACTAGATGATCTTTAAGGTCCCTTCCAACCCTAACCAATCTATGATTCTATGATTCTATGATTCTTAGAATTCAAGGGGTTTTTTCTTCTTGGAATAAAACACTGGGATTTAAGGGAACTGGAAAACCAGACAGAGATGAGAATTCCTATCCTAACATGTCTGGATATGATCTTATGGGTATGTCTAATTTTGTTAGAATAAGTTGTATTTACATGTTCAGGTTCTTCATGTAGACAATATGGACAGAAATACTCCAGTCTAGTTGTGTTGTAGAGCAGGAAGTGATGAGAAATTTGAAACAAGTGATTTTATGTTAGTTGCGATGCATGTTGAAAATGAAAGAAAAAGTGTAATTAGTGTATGAATTTCTGTGCATTGCTGAGCTGAGCATTATACTGTGTGTAGGACCTTTCTAGTAGGTTTTTCACAAGCTTGTTGCCCTAATGTGCATATTATTGAGGAAGGGGTTTGGTGGTGCCGTAGCCCAGAACATTGTTCTCTGTTGGTTCTATTGGACCATCTATGGCAGCAAGATTCCTTTGAAGGAGTCAAGGGCCAGAGATTATAATTTGTACAGTATAAAAGATTAAAGAAGTAATTCTGTTCTCCATAGAGCTATCTGAGATTCATGGGTATTTCAAGGGTCTGTAATGTTGAGGGACCCAAACCCAACCTGCAGCGAAAGGACTGAAAATGAACTTCCTTAAGGTGAAACACTTGCAATTTCCACTCATTTGTACAAGGATAATTGCTGTGGGAGCCTGGGGAAGAAATGATGGTCAGATTTTCATACATGACAGTTAATGCCATAGGTAGAAGAAACCATTTACTCTTGAGCGTCTCAGGGTAAATCGGTCAATAACACAATAGTGTGATTTAAACTATATTTCTAAACTGAATTATATATGCTGAAATGCTTGAAATCCTTATGGTTTTAATATCCAAAAAAGTGCATACCAAAACCAAAACCACTGTTTAGAGAGTCTAGTTTATGGCCTATTCATCAGCAGGGATTATGGAGATCGTGATTTAAAACTTGTGAATAGAAGAAAATGGACAGACTGTTGTGTAGTGCTTGGATATAATTTATGTATCTTTGGGACATAGATCCCAGGCAGATGCAAAAAGATCCATTCAAGCAAAGTCAGTGTCAGTTAATAATTCACATACATATATCTCTAAACAGTACTGTCGGGTGATGTCAGAGGAAAAATTGTGCATCATGGCGCACTGTATTTTGCAATAACCAAGACATGCTCACTTTTGATGTATGACAGACTTTTGGTTATATTTCTCTTGGCTGTTCTGGTCCTTTGGCAAACTTGATCAAAGAATTTATTTCAGAATAGTCAACAAAACCCCAGGAGTTGAGGTGGACTGTGAGACTTTACTACATAACAGCTAAAACCATTTAAAGAAGACTTGAACTGACATTGCAGATCTGGCTTGAGTCTCCAAGCATGCCTAATGTGGAAAAACAATAAGGAAAAGGTCAGTTTGATTAAGAAGGTGATGTTTGTTGCAATTATAGCAGTTGAATATAAAGTATTGGAACAGTAGGTATTTGAGACAACAGGTATGTGCTATTGGTAGAGATGCTGGATTCAGATAAAATTGTTCATTGACAGCTAGCAAATAGGCGTGCTGAGATTGAGGGGTGTTGTGCAGAACACTTTAGCTTGGTTATTTGGCTTGGTTATGTTTCACTCCTTTATCAACAGAAAGTGCTGATGTGCGTTTCATGGTGCAGTGTGATGAACCTCACTTTCCTTGCTTGATGGTGGGATCTCTTCCTGCTGCCTCTCCTAACAGTGCCTTTCATGGTAAAGAGATTTACTGAAGACAGTAGCCAGTTCACCTCAGTAACATTTGCCGCTTTTTTGAGTGACGTCTACTTTTTGTCATAGTGTAAATCGGCGTGTTTTCCCTTTTGCAGCCTTTTGTGTATGCCTTGTACCAAAACCACTGTAGCCGTTTTCTTGCTCAGAAAGCAGTGTGTCGAGTTTTATGATTCTCAACAAGGACCACAGTGACTAAACTTTTTTTTCAACACTCATTCATATTTGCAACCCTGGATTTTTAGACCCGCCACATTTTTTTCTGTAGGTGCGTCTCAATCCCTTCACTCCTCCCCCAGTTTCACTGCCTGTTTGTGCTTGACTGCCTCCCTGTTTTCTTTCCTTTCTTATATTCACCAAGGACATTTCTTTTTCCTCATAATGACTCTCATGGTTTTCTTTCCATCTAATTTTCAGAGTATCTCAGCGTCAGTAGACAGTGTTTGGGTAATTTGTATGTGATTTAGTGCTGCCTGTGCCAGTGATGCTGGCTTTTATAGGCTTCACATGGCTCAGAAGAGACCTGCTATATGGGTTTTGTGGGTGTCCACTGAATTCCGGCATCTGCTGCAGGAATATCTAACTACCAGGGAAGAAATTGGAAGTTTCTTTAACTTAGGTAAATATGGAAGAAGTTACCCAGGAGTTATAGTGAGCGCTCCATACATTGAACATAATTTTGATGACTGGCAGCAAATTCTGTGCACCATGAAAGAGCCCACACTGAGTAAAAGCTGATATGAGCCCCAGCCTGAGGACATGGGAGTAGGGGGCTCCTCCTTGCACAACGTGGGCTTTAAGCTTTGCATTAAGAAGGGTACATGCTATGAGTTGCAACATGATTAGCAATCCATTTATATTGCTTAGAAAGACAGCAGCATAACCATTGCCTTGATGATGAGCAGACAAAGGCTGCAGAGCGTGCTGCTAGGTCAGGCAAACTCAGACAGCCCATAGCCAAGAAAAGAGACACAGTTGCTTTCAAAGACCATGGCGACTGATTGTCCTCCCCTCTCATCTTGTTTGTGCTGTGTGATTGGGTTAGCACTTCTTCATAGCTCGTTAAGGATAATGGTGTTTAGCAGTAATTGGAAGCGGTGACTGTTGATGTAAGGGAGACGTTAGGGATACTGCAAGCGTGGCCACCAGTCCTGTACCTCTGGCAGCACGTTTGTTCAGCCGCCTCGAACCTTGTCTCAAAAATATAAAACAACAGCTTTGAAGTACAGTCCTGCTAATTTGATTAATACCTGCTAAATTTGAACTTGATACACTTTTCTGAATAACCAAATGGCACAATTATTTCCAAACAGACCTTCCTGTGCTTTCTGTTCCTCCAGTATTATTGAAACAACTTATTTTCAAAATAAGGAAGCTGTCATTGATTAAATATGACATGCTAGGATGTTTAGAAAAGAAAAATCCAAGCCGCATGTGTCATCTGTGCAGAAAGCAGTTTTTGGCCGTGTTGGCCTGGCTGCAGTGGGTGTGCGTGTGCTCAGCTTGGTCTTTCTAAACCTTGAAGCTCTTGGCTTTAGCCTTTAGGTCTGTTGCTTAGCCCACTCTGTGTACCTTGTCAGCAAGTTGTCAAGGTAGCATCCAACAATTTGTCTTTGAACATGTTTCCATGAAAAAGATACGAACTACGAGAAGCTGTCGCTGTGTATTCAAAGTGTATCCTAGGTGTGCCAGGACTGCTAAACTCAAATTTAGTTCTCCTTTCTGAGACAAAGTATTCCCCTTTTTGTCCTAGCAGATCACTGATTCCCCCGCACCCTGCTCTCATGAGACCCCACCTGGAGTGCTGCGTCCAGCTCTGGGGACCCCAACATCAGAAGGATATCGACCGGTTGGAGCAAGTCCAGCGGAGGCCATGAAGATGCTCAGAGGGCTGGAGCACCTCTGCTATGGGGACAGGCTGAGAGAGTTGGGCTTGTTCAGCCTGGAGAAGAGAAGGCTCCAGGGAGACTTTATTGCAGCCTTCCAGTACCTGAAGGGATACTGGAAGCTGGGGTGGGAGTTTTTACAAGGGCCTGTAGTGACAGGACAAGGGGTAATGGGTTTAAATTGAAAGCGGGGAGATTGGATGCAAGGAAAAAATTCTTCCCGGAGAGGGTGGTGAAGCACCAGAACAGGTTGCCCAGAGAAGCTGTGGATGCCCCATCCCTGGAAGTGTCCAAGGCCAGGCTGGATGAGGCTTTGAGCAACCTGGTCTAGTGGAAGGTGTCCCTGCCCATGGCAGGGGGTTGGAACTGGATGGTGCCCCTGCCAACCTTAACCATTCTATGATTCTATGATTCTATGATCACAACATACAAGTCTGAACAGGAAAAATGAGTCAAGGGCATGTAAAATAAACACAGAAATTTGTGGTATTTGCGATGTAGTTATGAGGAACATCCAGGAATTGCGACATTTCATAGAATCATAGAA
>NW_010232960.1:15014-61291 GCF_000690775.1 Eurypyga helias | reverse complement strand
GCCCAGCCAAAACCAGCACAAGCAGTAACAAATTGCAGAGGATGTCCTTTCTCGCGTGTTAATCACTTGAGTGTAAAATAAAAACACCAGTGTGGTTAGAAATAAATTGTAGTTCAACATTTAGAGACATAATATGTTACAAAATGAAAAATAAAGGAAGCCTAAAGATTAACTTTGTTCCTGAACGTGTCTACTTAAATAACCATGTCAAACTTGATTAAAAATGTGCAATCATTTTTCAAAATACATCACTCCTAAGTATCTAGCTCCAGTTTGTTTAATTTCATGTCATTTGGGTAGGAGGGGCCAGGTAAGCATTGCAGTTAAATCTATAAAACCTACAACCGTATTCACGTTAAAATAACTTCCTGTGATTGATGTAACAGGCCACACTCTTAAGCCTAAAATCGGGCTTTGCTATACCCTTGAGGTGCGTTGGAACCAGAGCTTGAAAAAGCCCTCTGCCACATAGGCGAGGTTTGCAGTGAAACCTCCCTTATCTCGACCAACCCGCTCATCATTCAACCGGGAAATGGAAGGGAAGGACCATTTTCTCTCCGTTCCTGTTTTCCAGGCATGAAGAGGTTTGGATACCTGATACTTGGCTGAATGCTGTGTGCAACAATGTCCCGTACCAGCTTGCAGGGCTGGATGCGGTGGGTTGAACGGTGGTGGGAATGGCAACGTGGCCATCCCTGTGACAGTCCTCTGTGCCCACTGCACCATGTAGCGTTGAGTCAATGTCCCCCTTGTCCTCTCCCTCTCCTATCCACATGGCTGCCAGCCCACCCCTTCAGCGCAGCGCTAAGTCTTGCTTATCCCTTACCTCCTTCTAGCCGGGTGCCTGGCCATTACTCCCGCTCTGCCTACAGTCATGGAATAGCACAGCTTTCCTGGTTAAATGAACATTCATGGAACGCTTCTTGTCCAGGGGCTGGGTGGAAATGGGCGGGAGGATCTGGGGGCTGCTGACAGTTTTCCCTAGATACAAGAGGTCAGCTCTCCCAGGCTTCTCTCTTGGGTGCTCATGGCTCTTCCCTCTATCTGGCACGTTTGTCACAGGATGATTTTCTGGCCGGGCTAAGGCATCTGTAGCCCTTTTGGTACAGCAGAGCCTGTGGCACAGGCTCAGTCACCATTTCAGCCAGCCCCTTCCATCGCTATCACATACAGCTCTTATCAGGGTGCTGATACTGTGGCTAACGATGTCCGTGTTCTTGAGGCACATTAAGAGATCTGGCGTATAGCCCACGGCTGGAGCTCAGACTCTGCAACAATAATGTTTACATTGGCAGGCCTTCCGACAGAAACTCCCATTCACTCCGGCTGGCTGGTGTGATTCTAGCAATTAATTCAGCTTTTCCAGTGGCAAGAGTTTGTTGATACAGCTTGTTGCTCTTCCTGTTGCAAAACACATCAATAACTTGGAAAAAAACCCAGCTAGGCAGTCACAGAATCACAGAAGCATTGAGGTTGGAAGGGACCTTTGGAAGTTGTCTAGTCCAAGCCCTGCTCAGAGCAGGGTCAACCACAGCAGGTTGCTCAGGGCTGTGTCCTCCTGGGTTTTGAATATCTCCAAGGTCGGATCCTCCACAACCTGTCTAGGCAACCTCTTCCAGTGTTTGACCTCCCTCCCAGTAAAAACTTAGGATGTTTAAGCGGAGTTTCCTGTATTTCAACGCATGTCCATTGCCTCTTGTCCACTCACTGGGCACCACCGAGAAGAGTTTGACTCTGTCTTCATACTCCTTCACATTAGGTGTTTATATAGGTTGGTAAGATTCTCCTGAGCTTCTCCAGACTGAACACTCCCAGCTCCTTCAGTCTCTCCTCATACGACAGATACTCCAGGCCCTTAACCATCGTTGTGGCCCTTTGCTGGACTCATGCCAGTAAGTCCATGTCTCTTTTGTGCTGGAGAGCCCAGGGCTGGGCCCAGCACTGCAGATGTGGCCTCACCAGTGCTGAAGACACAGGGATCGCCTCCCTTGACCTGCTGGAGATGCTCTTTCTAATGCAACCCAGGAGGCTGCTGGCCCTCTTTGCTAGAAGGTCACCTTGCTGGCTCAGGATCAGCTTGTCCAGCAGGACCCCCAGGGCCTTTCCTGCAAAGCTGCTTTCCAACTGGTTGGCCTCAGCCTGTACTGGTACTTGGGGTTACTTGTCTCTGGATGCAGGACTTTGCAATTCTCTTGGTTGAACTTGATGAGATATTGCTGTTTGCCTTTTTAAAATCTTCATGAAGAACCACATGGAGTAGAGCTGGAGGGATGGAGATTTAAGTATCTGAGGTTCCCACAAAGTCCACACATCAATTGTCTAATTTTTTGACTCAATGACCCTTGTGTCTGTAAAACCGTGTCATCATGCTGAGGTCCAGAGGCTGTTAGAAATCTGAAACGAGGACAAAAGCAATCCATACAACGATTACCTTTGTATGTTTATGGAGAAAGAGGAACGTCAGGTATTTAATTCTCTGTGTTGTAATTTGAGTCCTAAAATTTTGTATATCTGTAGCATTTCTGCTTTAATGACAGCAATTCTGCCCCAAAATAAATGCGTGTAAATGGAAACCTCTTGGTTTTGAAAGAACCACTTCTTTTCTGTATATTTATATAACTGAAATTCAGTTTCCTCTGTATACTGTGCTTTTTCTGCAAGGTTGTTCTTTCCAACACCTCTGCCCTCAGCTCACCTATCGTGAGGAAGCAGAGCGTCCACGTTGTTTCCCAAGTATACAAAATATAGTGAAATGCTGGCTGTGAAATGTCACTGACCGGAAATCACCATCAGATTGCCAAATTCCCTGAATAAATCTAACTTTGTCTTTGCATTTAACATGTTACCTGTTATTTTGGGGGTAAAAGGGACCTAGAGCCTCATGGAGCCATCTGATAGAGCTCTTGGTTACTTCCTCTGCCTTTGCCATTCACGTTGGACAGTCAGCAAATCCCGACATGGATTTACACCCAACTGTGAACATTTGTTACTTTGGGCCCTACCTTGACTCCAGAATTTCCGGTCCGTAATGGATGGCTCAGGCAGTGCATTAAGGACATCAGGAGCATAATCCTGGTTTCTGGAGAGTCAGTCATGAATATGTCTTCGTGTTGGAGGCAGCCTGTGTTTTCAGTCTATTTGGAGGTCAAGAGTACCTACCCACATCAAGACTTGATGGTTAAGTCCATTCGGACCCTCCAGCCACCTTTCTTTACCCAAATTCACTGAGTAATTTTTAACAGATAAACACAGTTTACTTACTTTATAAGTTTACTTCTTTGGTATGAAATTTCTTTCATAGAATCATAGAATCACAGAATGGTTTGGGTTGGAAGGGACCTTAAAGATCATCTAGTTCCAACCCCCCTGCCATAGGCAGGGGGGACACCCATTTGACCAGGGTGCTGCAACACTCGCCTTGAAGACATCCAGGGATGGGGCATCCACAGCTTCTCTGGGCAACCTGTTCCAGTGCCTCACCACCCTCTCTGTGAAGAACTTCTTCCTGATATCTAATCTAAACCTCCCCACTTTCAATTTAAACCCTTAAATTGAAACCTTAACGTTAACCCTTGTCCTGTCACTACAGACCCTTGTAAAAAGTCCTCTCCCAGCATCCTTGTAGGCTCCCTTCAGGTACTTTAATTTTCTTCAGTTTTTATCTTGCAAATTTATCACTAACACTAAAAATTAGATTTGTCACTAAGGTGTGCAGCCAGAATAACAGATTTATGAAGTGGATGTAGCAAAGAAAGGGAGTAGAAATGTCGCTAAAATTCATTTAGGATATTTACAACTAATCTGCTCACTTCTAACTTCACTGTTGGAGCAGGTCAGGGCATGGGGTCTTCACGGCATGACAGTGTGAATTTCCTTGGTTTCACGGAAATCCGGGCTGCAGATAACAACCCCTCAGCTCCGTTCCTTGTGTGGCTGGATGTTCCTTGTGTGCTGGCTCTGCCTTGCTGTCTGTGGGCCCTGCACGTGCAGTGCCCTGCACCTCCCTGCTGTGAAGCTTCGACACGGAGGGTGGAAGAATGGCCTTGTGTTTAAGGTACTGGATTGAGATGCTTCCCGGCTAAAAAAGTGAAAAATTGTTTTCTTTAGACAAATGTGGTTTCATCTGCCTTTGGTGAATCTGCTAACTTAAGCTTTTCCCTTGCCAATTAGTTACGTTTGGGCTAAGTTGGTTGGATACCAGGTGGTAGGATGGAAAACATTATTATTTTTAAAGAGACCCAAATCCTGCTTCATAGACGGAGCTCATCTCTTGTAAGTAGGTCAGAGTTGTTACGGAAAGCAGCGGTAGCCATCCTAGTGATAGGCTCCCATTTGTTTAATAACGTTTCGGACTTTCTTTCCCTTTTGAAGTCAGACGATTCATGATAATACTTCTTTCCTTTTGCGGTTGAGCCGGCGTCTCGGGAACGGTGACGGTGGATCCAGGTCCCCAGGTCTCGGAAGGAAACACCCATGAGCGGGTCCCTGCGATTAAGGAGGACGCGGAGGTTTTAAGGAAGCAGGCTCCATTCTTCGGAGGGGTGAAGGGAGGTAAAGGAAGCTCCTGTTGCTTATGTGATTATTGTTAATTACTGTAATTGAACATCCTCGTGACAGGAATATTTGGTGCCTGAAGTAAAGCTTGTTTGCTTCCATTCCTTTTCCAACTGTCTCGTGGTGCCCTCTCGAGGTGGGAGAGCAGCCCGCTTGATTCGCTGTTTTATGGCAGCTGGAACACAAACTGGAAACACAAACCCTGGCGACGAAGCTGAGAAATTGCTGTTCGCTTTGAAAAGCAAATTAAACTTGCTATAATTCGATGCAAAGTCAGTGATTTTTGGATTCCCATTAAAAAAAAAAAAAAGCACACCAATGCCTTTGCCTCCATCTTTTCCACTAGAAAGGACACAAAAAGCACAGGGGCTGCTTCTTTGCAGCATCCTGATGCCAAAAAGGTGTGTGTGCCCTGGATATGAGGCAGTGATCATTGCGAGGCTAAAGGCTGGCCGTTTCCATGCAGGAAAGGAACGTGTTTCCCACAACATGCTCTTGTGCCCTTGAAGTTTAGCACAAAAGGCACCAGGAATTGCTGACGTGTTTGGATACTAATGTGGATTAGGAAACCTCGACGTATCAGGAAGGCCAACCTTTGGGCCCAAGTCATTAGAGGGCATTGTGCTGGTGGGGAAGGTCTGTGCGTGAGGTGCCTCTCCCTCCTGGTCGGAGGAAGCCAAATGCCGGGAATGCGGTCACCACCTCACTGTGAAGGACTGCAAAGTGTGGGTTTCTCTTTAAAAGTGACTTAGATGCTTAGCCTTGAAATATCTCTTGATGGGTAACAGCAGATTGTCCTTGCAAAAACACCTCATCTTAAATCCAGCAAGGAGAAAGGATTGGCAATACGGTGGGTCCTCCAGAGTCAGTGAACAAATCGCTTCGGGTTTGGACTGGAGTGGGCTTGATGCCGAGCGCTGGAGGCAAGGAGAGCCTGTGTGAGAGATGAGCACGCTATGGGCGCACGTGGATTTAGTAACAGTCTCCCTTGCAGCGGAGTGGGATGTATTTAACCCCGCTGCGCAGCCTCTGTTGGCACCTTTTCACAGGACCCTACCAAGGCGCTCCGGCTGTTTCTACCTGACCCTGTGCCACAGGGGTTTCAGGAGGTCAGACACAGGAGGCAGTCGATGGCTGTACTTTGTTAGAGCCCGAGTCCTTTCAGACCTCCTGCCCCTTCCAGGTGCCCAAACAGCAACATCCCCTGTGAAATCTGCGATGTCCGTTTGACCAAAACTTCTGTTTCTTTGCTTCCCCTTCAGAGCAGCTGAGCACAGGGTGCTTGATCTGGACTTACGTTCAGGCTGTGGCGCCCCGCCGAGGTATTTCACGCAGGACCCGTGCGCCCAGGAGGCCCACCAACAGGGTGGGCTGATGCATGCAACTCTGCTGGGCTGTCCGAGCAAGCGGCGTGACGCCTTTTCGCCCCCTGGACTGGTAGGCACCTGGGGAGCAAGGTTTTCTCGATGAAGGGTTTTTTGCTCTGATTTTCCTCTGCCACTATTACAGACCGCTGACTTCATGAACCAGAGCCCCTCCTCCAACCTGTCTTTAGCATGCAGCTCAGTTCTGGAGCTCAGAAGGCTTTTTCATGTGTTGATTTTATGCCCATATTGGATACGCTTTAAAAATACTTTTTTTTTTTTTCAAATGTCTCTGCTTCTCATAGATAACGTTTGATGGGGACAGTTGGAAATAAATGTAAACAAATGCTGAACAGCATGCTGAATCTGAAGGCGTAAATCCCTGCCACAGAGCTGCAAATTGAAGACTCAAAGCTGCTGTTCTGTAGAAAAGAGGGACTTTTGGGCCCGACCAGGGGTAAGATGTTAATAGAACCTTTGTTCGCTGTTACAATAGGGAACGGCTAAGTGTGGTTTGGGGTTTCTGCCAAGTTAACCCTGACTTATTCCCATTGTCACAAGTACTGCTAAGAAACCCCTTAACATGTTGTTAACGAACTAAAAACAGTTAATACTTTTCATTTTGAATGCTGTATTTAAAACAAAAGCTTTCATTTTAAAAACATCCTTTATTCTCTTTCTCTGTCCCTAGCGTAGAGGCTTTACATTCACATTTTACATGGTATTAACTTACTTTCTGTTTGGAAAAAACCAAAAAGTTAGCTAAAATCCTCTGAAACTGTCACTGTCTTCAATATTACTGGAGTCTTATTTTCTTTAAGATGAAAACACAGGTGTTCTGAGTCCCCCCAAACATGTTTTAGGTATATCTCCATGAGGAGCTGACAGTGGCATGATGACAAGCAGTATTACCTTGCCAGCTAGGGAAGAAATGAAGGAGGGAGGCGGCAGGCGTACCTGGGTCAGGATGTCCTGAGCATCAGGGCCGCAGAGGTCCAGCGGTGTCATGTTTAAAAGCAGGCTGGCAGAACACGCTGGGGTGATAGTCACAGTTCCTCCAGCCCTCATACCCTCCCCTGCTCTCCTTTGTGCCACCCACTCATCTAAAGAAAGGTGGCATCTTTATTCTGGTAGAATTAACTAATCAAAAATAGGCTGTTGGTGATTTCAAATTACAAATGTTTCCTCCCGTTCTTAAAATGCTTCCACTTGTTTTCTTAGCAGGACCTTGAGGATCTCTCCTGAGAGTTCCCTTCACATAGATATGCACAGAATGAATAGTTTATCTCAGCTCCTGCTGACTTTCATGAATAATTTGATGTGAAAAGCTAAGTTGGATTTTTGCTGTCTGGGATAATTTGGGACTACCAGCTTCTGATATTCCTGCCACAGACCAAACCAGCCTTTCTAGCTTCAGAGGCCCAAGTGGCCTCTCAGGCTTCTACTCACCTGCAGCCTTTCTTGGAAAATTCCTAATTTCCAGTTTCCCTCTGTTAGCTACCTGGCTGCTTTGAGCTCCCCCCAAAAATGGGAGAGGCTCTAGGGCTTCCACCTGACAGAACTTCTCCCGTGAGTGAAAACTATCCAAGGAAGATTTGGTCACGGACATACAACCGTGCCTTTTACTGCTTCTTGGGCACCTGCCCAGGCATAAACCAGGAAATAGCGTGGTCTCCCCCGCAGGTGAGCAGTGTGTTGTGCGGGGTGTATCGTCTGCTCAGCCGCCCTGAAGGCAGACAGAATTGCCTGAGTAATGTCACGTGTGTGCCTAAATGATTGCAAGAGACTGAAAGGACTTGGGAGTAGAAATAATAGCACTACTTCATCTCGCACAGAGCAGTGCCAACAAAATAATGAAACCACGTGAATAAAGAGCCAACATAATAATCAAGCTCTAACCATTTTTGGAAAATTAGCACTTCTTCCATAACAGTAACGGCTGCTGGGAAAATGGTACGAAATATTAACTGTCAGGTTAAAAACACCTTAATCAACACATACCAAATCCCACTGATGTGTCCTCAAACCTGTTACTTAAGTACTCGTTAAGGCCAATTAAATAAACAAAATTTTAAAGCTTAATGGCATAAACCACATAAATAATATGAAAGAGCCATAGTGGTTGAATGGGTGGGTGTTTAGCCCTTCTTGATTTAAAACAGTGAAGTGAAAAATGTTGGAGCCCTCAAAGGTGATTTCGAAGACGAGGAAGTGACTGTGCTACACAAACAGCAATCAGAGACAATTAAGAGAACTGGGACAAGTGCCTCATTCTCTCCGCAGACTGCATGGGAAATTGCGCTTTACATTTCAGTCTCGTTGCATTTCAAATAAGGCCCCCAGCTATGTCATTTTTCAAGTCCAACTCAAATCAAAAGATACTGCTTAAAATCTTCCTATTACTCCAGAAGTGAAAGGAATGATTGTCTATGCTGATGAGCCGGGAAGATTGTCTTGGAAAGAATTTGACAGTTTTGTCTCCCGGTCCCATTATAATGTTATTACTGCCCCTGAAGAAGACTGACAGGGCCTGAATACCAGCGTAAGTGCGGGGTGGTTTAGGATGGCTCTCTGCCGCTGCAGATTCCGTGTTGTTTCTCGGCACAGGAGAGCAACTGTGTACTACGCTGTGCATGTGTTTTCTTTTAAAGCTTAATCTGATGAAAAATCTTAGCGAGGCCGTATAGTAACAAAAGAACAGAAAATACAAGCCAGCTAAAAAAAAACCCATAAAAAGGGAAAGAATGAAAATAGGGAAATTTGGAAATAATTATCCGTGTCTAGTTATAACCCTATCCCTATGCAGAATGTACAGCCCAGGAGCGATACTTTTTCAAGAGCTTCCTGCTCAGCATGGAAAGGTTTCCATACGCAATTCACAAATTTTCTGACATGCTGAAGCGGCCTCACTTTCGTAGCCTCCTTTGCAAAGACAGGAGTGCACTGAGCTTTCAGAGCTCTTGTAGCTGTTTTGGTTTGTCATAATAATGCTGTGGTGCCTAGAAATGAGCACCTTACTTTTTAAACGTCCTTTAACATCGATTAAAGTGACTAGGTTTCCCCTGGTGCAAATGCTCGTCTGCATGTCATTTGTGCAATACAGTGTCTTTTGCTGGTGTTCATCTTCTTCGTTATGAATAAGTAGTAACTGGGAAGCAAGACAAACATACTCAATTGAGTTTCTTACTGGAACATCCGCGTTTTTGAAGGCGATGTGTATGGAAGACAGGCTGTTTGCTTGAAGAGAACCCCAAAAACAGAGGGGCTGGAGGGGGGCTGGAGAGCAGGGACGTGCTAGAGGCAGTGCCTGGTTGTGCGTCGCAGGCGCAGTGCTCAGCCGCATGCTTGTGTTGGTGTTCCCACCTTGCTGCAGCCTGGCAGAGCCTGAACCCTCAGAATGCCCAGTCCCAAGGACCACGTGCCTCTCCCAGCCATCGTGGAGCTGCTCTGCCTTCATGTCCGGCTACCTGCCAGAGGAGTGAGCAGTGGCCCAGCCATTGATGTTGGCCTGGCACACGTCAGGGTGCAGAAGGACGTGGGGGACTCTGCGTTCTGGCTGACCGCCCGTGCAGTGCCCGATAAACCTTCCCGTAACCAGCCCTGACTTCTCTGCTCGCCCTCATGAAAACTGCAAGACGGAGGGGCTGTGTGGCATACAGAGAAGTGACGGAAGCTTTCTCTTACAGCAGTTTTCCCAAGGAAGCATCAATGGCAATGTCATCTTACCGTTTTCATTCCTTAAGGCACTTCTTTTCTTTTGAACTTCTTTTTTAATGAAAAAGGCTCTAAATGTAAACATTCAATTATAATGCTAATTAATAGAAAGTATGAGATCTCTCCACTCAGATACAATCAACTCTGCATAAACCAGGTCATCTTAGAAAACAAGACCATAAATCAATTATTTCCAGATTCAAGATTTAAAACTTTTACTTTTCCCTCTATAACAATTGAGAGATAAATTAGGGTTACAGTGACAACCTGGTACTTGCTCTCCTCAGTCTGGTACATAAGCTACCCAGGTCTCTGAAAAAGAAAAAAAAAGCAATGTCTTGTTGATTTGTGAGAGCTGCAGAGCAAATATGCCCACTGAAATTAAGAGGGTTTGTAAAGGGAGCCATTTACACATCCTGATGACCCCAACAAGAAGCCTTTCCCAGTGTGGTGTCAGAAAACAAATGCAGCTACACTGATCACGTCTGGAACTACACACAAAAAAAGAATAATACTGATAAACCATATTCACTGCTCTCAGGACCTTACCCTGGTTCCCAGCGTCGCGATGGATGATGTCACTAACAGAAATCTCATTCATTTCAGTGAGACTTCCTTAGAGCTCGGTACTACTCAAGTAACGATTGCAAACATGGGTCCTGACCTGCTTGTTTTAAAACAGCTTCAGCAAAAATATATTTAGGGGCAAATTATTGCCCCAAGAAAACCAACGGGAGTTTTGTGACTTAGTTTCTATATTATACAACAATATCACTTTTCTCACATGATCACATACCTCCAATATGTAACTCGTAACTGGGAGGAGCGCAATTCTGTACATAAAAATGATGTGTATAAAAATGCGATGTTTATTATTTTATATTCACTAGTAACTCTAGGGCTCTGCAGTAATATCTCTCTGTCATTTTCTGAAACAGAGCTGAAAGGCCAACGGGAGCAAAATACCAACCTGAGATGGCAATCTAGCAAGAAGAGCAATGCCGTCACTGCAGCGGGCCTTCTAGCAGGAGACGTGGCACTGGCAGTTCCTGAGACTCTCAGTCCAAATCCACCTTGCTTTGGTAGCCCGGACAAAGATCAGGCCAACTTAAGAGCTGGCAACACGCCACGCAGACAGATGGACAGATTGCTGAGCAACAGAGACGGTGCAGGAGCATCAAGTGCGGATTCTGAAGGCAGCGTTCCCAGCCGGCAGACTGCAAACAGCTGGCCAGCCGAAATTCTTCAGAAACAATTTCTGTTTCAGGAAATGCCGCGGGTTGTTTGGTTCTAGATGATGTAACATACCCAACAAACCAGGGGTAGGAAGGGGTGTTGTTATTTAATGGTGGTAAAGTTGGCTTGAGCTGCTCAAAAAGAAGGAAGTGAAGAAGGGGCATTGTCTCTGGGCCCTGGAGAGAGGAAGGATAAGGAATGGTAATGGGATTTCCCTGTGCTTTTCTGTGACAGGTCAATAGAGATCCCACACACTGCTCGGTGGAGCCGCAGAGGGAGTGCCAAAGCTTCTCAGTAGAGATGGGGAGGAGAAATCTCACCTTGGATTCAGAAACTGGAATTCATCATGAACTCAGGCTTCAGCCTTCCTTTCCAAAGAGGATCAGCGTAGGGTCACTGTGGGAAAACTCCTTTCCTGGGACAAGGGTAGCGTTTGCCAGACAGAATAAACTTGGACTCTTGACTTCTTATCAGCTGGAAAACTGACACCCAAAGGTGAATATCTGATACCAATGCATTTTGTTTCCTAAGGAAATGGTTTAAAAGAGATCATCTGAATTTAAATATTTAGCTTTAAACTGTTTCTTTCCTGGCACACTAACCTTCAGACAGCCAAACTACATTAGTCAACCCTAAGTAAAAATGGGGCTGCTATGAAGGAATTTGAATCATTGGTCCTCCCATGCACCCTCACCCCTTGACTTAATTCCTTCTGTCTGCAAAATGGATAGGAGTCTTCCCAGGCAGATATTCTGTCCAGACTGTACTGTATTCTGCCTTCTAATAAACAGTCCAAGATGCATTTCAAACACCACTTCTATTCCATTTTCTGCAATTCATTCATTATTTCTTTCTCAATCCTGGTTTGCCCCGTGTTTTTTGGCAGTGTTGGTGCATATTGGTCAGTCAGGTCTAGAGCCATCCCAGGTTACTCTTCTTTGTGTTACTCTTGTGAACTCTGCTTGTACTTAACTTGGGAAAAACAGTCACAAAATGTCAACACAAGGAAATAAAATAATAATAATAATAATAAAAAAGAGAATACCTCTAGTGCCCTCAATCATGCCCAGTGACACATTGGGTTGGAAAGGGACAGGGTGAGAGAAGGGACTGACAAAGGGCACAAGCACCTCATTTTTGGAAGTGGTTTAGATTAACTAAATCAAAAAAATATTACCAACTATGAGCACTGATGTATTGCTGGGCTCATCTCTTTGGTTGCACCGAAGGGATAACAGAAAGCGGACACCCAAGTTGGTCTTTGCAGAAGAAAGGGGTATATTTACTTATTTGAAGCTTTTTTCTCACACACATGTACGATCAGGTTAATGCTGTGGGATCTGGGTAGGGCCACGCACATGCCAATTACAAAACAACATACCAGGGGGGGAAATTTTCATTTTGATGGCAAAGAAAAAAATCAAAGCAGCACCTTTAATAAATACTAGCATATTACTTATTTTTTCTAAGTGCATGGAAGAAGAAATATCTTTCCATTAATGCACTTGCCTAAGATCTTTCTTCTTTTGTCACAGACGACCAGTTCTTGCTAATTTTGCAGTGATATGGGCAGCTGCACTTTTTGGGTAAGATAATGCTTACAAGCTTAATAACAATGATAAGCCTACAGTAAAAAATACACATACAAGAAATAGAATGAAGGAACATAAAGGGCATGAGGCTGTCAGCAAAACAGTTGAGTTTATACTTCAGGGTGAAATCCTAAACAGAATCTCTAAACCAGCTGACCCACGAACGCGTCTCGTGCCATCTCAGGACAAGACTTTAGGATGTTTCTCCGACTTCCATGGCCTCTGTAGTTCCCACACAAAGGTAACAGGCACAGAGGCTAGATGGTGGTTGTGTTGTGTTCAGGAGGGCTCTGATTTGGGTCATCAGAGGCCCAAACCCACGACTACCAGCTCAGACATTATCTTACTGTTGGCCCTATCCTGGCTGGCAAAGATCAAGCACAGAGCACTGTGCACCACCAAGGGAGAGAAAGAAAACATTTCCATGACCCCAGCTCTAAGTCAGTGATGTTACCAAGGGGTGAATCTGGATTTAAGTCTGCCTTGGCTTTTCGGAGGTCACTGATTCTCTCTAAAGACACAAAACAACACGTTCTTGTGTGCGCAAAACCACACACATACAATAATTAAAAGCATTAGCACAGGACTTAGGTTATATTGCAAACAGATTCTTAAGTGGAAATTCGCCATATGCTCTCCAACACTAGACACAAAGAAGAGCCATTCTTGAACCTCAGTTTTGCTGTAGGGTCAGAGTGTACGTGGCTGTCAACCGGCTCATTTCGTTCAGAGTGTTAGTGTTTGCTTTGGGGACTGTGTACCAAGGTTACTTAGAAGACCATTTTGGAACCTTTTTCTCTCAGGCTGCTGAGCTTTTGAGGAGAAAGTAATACAAATAATAAAATGCAGAGGTGCCAGTGGGCTTAGTGTAAAGAAGACTTGGAGGTTTAATGTCTTCCTTCTTCCTTTTTTTTTTTTTTAAACAGTCCAATTATGTACCACGTAGCAGCAACTGGGCTAACAACAGCCATATGATGGAATAGCTTGTAATCCGGTTGTGGGTCTAACTCCATGAGACAGACTCCAAGTAGATGAGTTTTAAATCTCCTTAGAATTAAGAAGGGTTTGGCAACCAAATTAATTGTTTTGGAAAAATCCTGCTTTATGGATCATGAAGAGGATAAAAAGGGAAAAAACATGTCATCTGTAGTGGTTAGTCAGATGTTCTTTTGGAGTTACAGCGATTTCCTCTCTAATTCCTCTTCTTGTTGACATTCCCGTTAAAAGAATAATGAGTACTATGTCCATTGCCTTCGTGCTACTCGTCCCTGTGTATATTACGAAATCTTTGCATTAAGCCACCCAAATGGATTGAATCCTAGTGTAAGGCAGACATTAAAAACAATTGCACTCAACTGTAAGCACGCATAAAAGTGAGGCATAAACCGATAGGAGCGATAATAATCGCTGGTACCCTGCACAGTAGTTTGCTTCAAAGAGGTGGTGGGGCCCAGACAACTGAGAGCGTGCATCCGTCTGGTTGAGCAGGACTGAATGATTTTAGTCTTTGGATTTTTAATATTTATGTAGTTACCCTCTTACCAGCGAGGTTGTGATGCTTTGGAAAAAATATGTTATATGTATTATTAATGCCGTGTTTAAATAACAGGGTTATTTAAACAATCACTGGGTTATCGTTTCCCAGGTGTAATTCTATATTATGTGTTTTGTAGATATATAATGTATTCTCACACAGGCGACATTACTTAATTACCCAATGCTTTTAAAGTATTTTGGCAAAAATAGGTGTGCTAAAAACGGTATTATTATTTCACAGGTGGCATAAAAGCAGCTTCATTAAGGAGGCTGGTACTAATAGTCCTTTAATACAGAAAGCCAGGAGATGGTTCTTCACATGGTACATTAAACAGCGAAATATGCCAATTTTGACTTGATTTCTGTGCTGCTAAACTACCCTACATTCATTTGCTTCAGCTTTAAGCCCTTCCATTCTAGTATTCTCTAGCCCCAGTTACAGAATTGCAGCTTGCTTTTCACCTATCTTCTAACAGTTTAACATAGATGTCTGGGTCCAGTCCATTGTTCCAATTGTATATAGTTTAAAAAGCTCTGCAGTATTTTACTCTTTCCATTATATCTTGGCTTCCCTGAGCGCTCTGCTCGCTGCATTTTGCTTGTACTGGCTCTGTTTTCTAAACCCATTTATGGCTTTTTTTCTGTACACACTTGTTCATTGGGGAGCTTAAATTGACTTTCCTTAACTAAAAACGCACCATTAAGGTTGACTGAAGTCTTTTGAAAACACTTCATGAAAAATGAAAGGCTGTAAGAAATTAGGCTACCAGTGTTTGCAAATACCTGTTTTCAGACAAATTGATGGGAAGGAATAAGAACTGAAATTTAAAAGTGCTACTGAGATGTATTTGTTTGCTACTTATTTTTATGAGAATAGAAAAAGCATGTGTGAAACATTTTGAAGAATAAAATATCGAGACATTAACAAAATATGCCGTGCAGTAGCTTTTTGTTGCAGAAAGCCTTTTCCCCAAAAACATCAGGCACGGTTCTGAAGAGAAAATGGCAGAATGAACAGAAATCTCTGGATCAGTTATTTTCATGATTTTCTTTCTTTTTTTTTTTTTTTAAGTTATTCTCAAATATTTCTCTTCAGATGATACTGAAAACTATTTCTTTCTAAGAATCATGGAATTACAGAATTGTGGAATAACAGATTTATCGGGAATAGGAGGAGTTCTTAAGAAATTGTTTTACAAATGGGAGAAAAAGAAAGGTTAATTAAATCAGCAAAACTTTGAGTCTCCTTTCATCACAAAAATATCTGTGCAGTGGTTGAGGATATTAAGTGTGTTTTACATTAGGTACACGTACAGTCAATAAACAAAGCCTCATTTCAGAAATCTCCCAACAGGAGTAAGGGAAGTCCTGAGCAGCATGCTGACTTGTCAGGGAAACTTGTACGGACATACGGAAATGCATCTGCTTTAAAAAGAGAAATATCAAGAGGGATTTGCACCAAGATAAAAGCAAAGCAAGTGCCTTAGAATCAAAAATGATTACACTGAAAATGGCAGCTTGCTTGTCAGAGCGGCTGAGACAGCTCCCTCACCAAACAAATACTGATCATTCCAGCTGTTTCCAGGCTCTCCTAATACTGCTGCTTATCATTAAAAAATACAAACTTTAGAAATGTGGAAAGCACTAAAAGAAAAATGATTTGATTTTAGTTTATTTTTAGATATTTTTTTCAGACAACTGCCAACCTTATTTTATTTACGAGATATATTACCTCTATGGCTTTTTCTCTTTTCAGAAATAAAGATATTCATCCTGACAGTCATCTCACTAAGTGGAGACATCTAAAATGCAGAGGACTTGCAGTATAAAACTTGTTACGGAACAGTAGCAAAAAATCTGCATGTTGTGAGTTTTACAGTTTCAACAGAATTTTTCTAACAAAAAAGAAAAAAAATCTTAATATGACAAAAAAAACCCTCACCTAGCCCAAAGATCAAACTCGGGTTTGAATTCAAGATCAAACCAACTTGTGAATGAAAGCTGTTCTCAGACTTTGTCTTTAATAATACAATCCATTTAAGATTTGCGTTCCTTTTTATTTTATAAAAGCATAGAAGAAGCTGGCCAGACCTCAAATGCCGTAGCATTTTATGGTGTACGTGAACACAAACTGTAGCATACTGTATCGCTTCCTTTAAGGATTCTCCCGATAATGGAGGAACAGAGCGGCGAGATCAACAAGCAAAGTAGCTAAGTACAAGGAGGTCATGCAGCCGCGATGAGTTCTGTAGCAGAGGTACAAGGAAGCCCTGTCAGCTTCCATCCCATTAAACAAGCTCTGAGCTATGTGTTGGACTCCCTGGGAGTACCAGCAAACCTCTACCAAGCTGTGTGCTAGCTCTTGCTCACGTCCCTTATCAATTATTCAGTTCCTTTTATGCAAATAACGTTTCATAGAAGCAATGGCGATCCATAATGGGAAGAGGAGTAACATCCATTTAGAAGAATTAAATGGTAGATGAAAAGTGTGACACTTTGCAGGCAAAAGCCATTGAAATGTTGTGGTACCAGTACCTTTTAGATGCCTGCGTGCGTGCACAGATGGAGAGATTCAAAGTTTTCTTTGCTTTGACAATCAACTGTATACAAAATTAAATAAGAAGGCAAGAGACAAAGCCTCCTGCATTCCCAGTTCTGCCCAGGGGACAGTCGTAGGAGCCAGGTCTCAGTAGCATATCTGCCTGTGTCCTTCAGCCTCTCAGCTTTCCTTCTGTCTTTTACAGGGAAGGTATGCAACGAGCCTGCATGCAAATGATCTTTATGCTAACAAGAGTCTTCACTGTTCTGTGAGTCAGGAGTCAGAAAAAAACTTGAGCCAGTCCCTCACCCTTCTATAAGGCAAACCATCGATTTCAACGCATATATGGGATCAAAACTTCGCTGCTGTAGCCCCACTACAGTTCACCGGGCCCAGTTCAGTAGTGGTGTACGCAGAGGCAACTCCATTCCCATCAGCGGAAGTAAGCCTGCTGAGTGAGATTGGGTGAAGATGCTCCAAGAAGGCTTGCTTTCTTCTCAGCTTCGTCCCAGAGAAGAGACAGAAGTAAATGCAGACAATCCTGGTTGCATCCAGCCAAAGAACCGATCATGTCTCTCTTGCGAGACTTTAAATCCTTGTCTGGGATTTTACTTGAGGGTTGATCCCTTTTCTTGTCAGTAAACTAATTATGAACGGTCTGTGGGCTGTTTGACCACTTCTGTCTGGGTCTGCACTGGCAGGTTTGGGAATGGTGATACCCCACTAATGCCCCCCCACTGCAAAGGCTGCGGTGGAGCTGCTTGTCATGAACATGACCAGTGTTCATGTTCAGTGGGAGTGAGAAGACCTCCACCATCCCGTGCACTCCAACATCAGTTAGAGAATCTCATAATAACCCTGAATTTTATACCAGAAAACCAGCGTTTAATATGGCAGAAGCACAGAAATAGGAGCACAGCCTCAGGGCTTCCCTCTCTGTCCTGCTGCACCTCCTTTGCCACTCTTTGCTAGTGCTACTCTGGGTGTGCAAGGAGTATGAAACAAAAGCGAACAAAACATTATTAAATCTTTCAATTGAATTCTGGAGACACCATCTAAATTCTAAGAAACTTCTCGTGGGTTGAATCTGCATTTCCTGGAACTCACATACATGCTCCAGTGTTGTAACGATGTCTTCCAGACACAAAGTCATCTCTTCTAAAAGCTTGGTAATGTGAGTGCCCTGTATATTTACGGCTCTTCTGCATTTAACTGTCTTTAATTACACTGTTATTCGCAAAGGAGTTTTTTTGCTAAACCAGGAGAGACTGAAATGGAGTGCAGTTAGCCTCAACACCCCCCAAATATGCTTCCATTATAAAATTCTACACTTAACACCCTCCCAGCAATATTCGAAGCTGGAATTAAAAATCCCTGAAAGGGAAGAAAGTTTAAAAGAATGTTATGCACAAGCATAGATGAGTTCAGAGAATTAAAAAGAAGCAAAGCTATGGGGGGTACATGCATTTTTCTGATTTCGTGTTGGTGACAGTGTGATTCTACAGCCCCCAGGAATGAAAGCTGTTCAGCTGTACGGGCTGGCAGAGGGACAGGCTGAGAGAGTTGGGCTTGTTCAGCCTGGAGAAGAGAAGGCTCCGGGGAGACCTTATAGCACCTTCCAGTGCCTGAAGGGGCTACAAGGAAGCTGGGGGGGACTTTTTACAAGGGCCTGTAGTGACAGGACAAGGGGTAATGGGTTTAAATTGAAAGCAGGGAGGTTTAGATTAGATATCAGGAAGAAGTTCTTCCCGGAGAGGGGGGGGAGGCACTGGGACAGGTTGCCCAGAGATGTTGTGGATGCCCCATCCCTGGAAGTGTTCAAGGCCAGGCTGGACGAGGCTTTGAGCAACCTGGTCTAGTGGAAGGTGTCCCTGCCCGTGGCAGCGGGGTTGGAACTGGATGATCTTTAAGGTCTATGATTCTGTGATTCTATGAAATGTTAAGAATGAGATTTAAATCTTTGATTAATTTTGGTGCAAATCTGCCATAACCCGGCTGAAGTGTGTGTGGGGTGTGTGTCTATTACCCGCCTTGCTCGCAGCATGTCTCGGTAGCCCTGATGCAGAAAATCAGCAGTACAACAAAGACACCTCGTGGCTGTCCTGCAAAGCACACGCGAGACAAAGCCTCACCAGCTGGAAAGGGGATGTGCCCACACCATGGGTGTCCGTGCTCTGGTAACAGCCTCCCCTCTGACTGCCGGCCGGCCGCTTGTAAGTACGATTAATACTTACCCCTCTTTCAAATGACCTAGGGGAAACAAACAAACAAAAGAAGAATGAGTAAATTAATATTTTAATTGAAAAAATTAAATCATGTCAGTCCTAGAAATTTGGTGATGGCTTCCAAATTAAGCATAGAAACTCAAATTATTAAATTTAAACCCCACAATACCTCTAGTAGTAATTTAATTTGACCTGATAGGTGAAGTGAATGCTACGAAAAATTGCTCAAGTCTAGAAATAAGCTCGTATATTAGAGATAATACTCTCTAGTCTTCTTTAATTTCATAGTAATATGGTAATTTATCAACCTACTTTTAAGATTGTTATAATTTTATTAGAAATCTGCAGAACATGTTTATAATTTTGAATTACAGTATATTTTTTAAAACCCTATATAATCCTGTAAACTATTGCCCAAACCTTAGATTTTAAAAAATCTAATATGAAAAGTAAAATGTGTCCTTTTAATAGATGAAATAATGAAGTCCATAATTACATTCAGATGTAGTTTCATTGCTGTTCCTTGCACCAGTTCCCACACATATAGATGAGAAAGGCTCTATAGATATGCAAGTGCATCTTTTAGAGTAAAACTGGCAATTTTTGTGATTTTGTAAACCTGAATTTCTGAACACCAAAGCAAACCCTTGAACAGTAAATGTACCAGCATAAAACCTGGATCTGCGACGTCCTTGTGCTTTTTCTTCCTCACCTTTACATTAAAATTCATTCTAATATAAACAATGATATTTTCCCAGTTTAATAAAGAGGAAGAGTAATTAATTCAGCTCATAAAGCTCTTGGAAAAAAAGACCAATCCACTGTGTAGTAAAGGGAGAGAGATCAGACTCTCCCCTCTGCTTTTCCAGTGCAAACCTGAAGAAATAGTAAATTCAGACTTCTTGTCAACTAAATTCTGAGATTTTATTGCTGATGGATACCAGGGTGAGTGAAAATAGCACAAGCCAAAGGGATCTCTCCGAATCCCACACGATGCAGATCTTCAGCATGTACGTAAATGGTTGCTTCACTGAATTAAATAATTTCACTACATAACTGATATTTCATATGCATTATGCATTCACAATCACTGTATTAGAATAAAAGTACAAAAGGCCAAATTCTCCCTTCAGTAGCACCATGTAAGTTGGTGAGGCAATCTTCAGGGAGACTTTTTTCCCGGAATTTCTGTAATTTTCACAGTTCTTTTGACCCTTATGCTTGTTTCTAGCCTCTCTCCACTAAACCAATTCCAAGTCAAACCAAATTGTCTTTTTTTTTAAAAAAATCCATTAATTTAGAAAATTAATAATCATAATACATATTTAATACATTAAGAACATGATACTCAGTCTTATCATGCATAAACCAATTCCAAGTCAAACCAAATTGTCTTTTTAAAAAAAAAAAAATCTATTAATTTAGAGAATTAATAATCATAATACATATTTAATACATTAAGAACATGATAGTCCTATCATGCACTCCTATGACAATAACTTTATAATGTATCTTTCATGGAGGAGATCAGGACTTCACTTAAGTAACTTGGAGAACTGCCGCTACAACAAACAAGCCAAGATTTCACCATGTACTTCAGTACATCCCTCTACAAGCATTTTTATTTATTTTTTGCTTTATTTAATGCATTACATATTTATTTATTTTTTGCTTTATGAAGAAGAGAATATTTACGAATTATTCACATTATTTACAAAGAAGATGAAATACCGAATTCCTTTAGGATCAGATTTGCAGACATACCTAGGTATTACTCTGTTAGCCCTCCAAGGCTTAAATTTCTTACTAGTATTAATCCTACTGCAAATCAACTATTGTATTCCCCATACTAACAGGTGATTCACAGGTGACAAGCAGAGAAATATGCCATTAGTGGTTCATTAACATTCTGTTGTGTTTCATAACTCCAATCTGACTTGCTGATTTCCCTGCGTAAGGAGAAAGCTTGACAAGGAGCAGGTGTCCCGGAATATGACCTGAAAGAACCAGTAAGATAATAACGTATTACCTTATTTTGACTTTCACTTACAAGCAGCTGATGGATGGAGTGACCACATACTGCTTTGTTCCACCAAAGGATAAAACACCAACATCCTTAAAACACAGGTGTTTCTATTCAAGTCCATAATTTCTTTTTTTGAACATTTTTTTTTTTTTGGGGTGGGGTGGGTGGAATTTGCCTTCTATTGAAATATAGTTTATAACTATGATATTTAAAACGGAACAAAATGAAGCCTGGAAGATCTTAATACTCAGAAAGGCAAACAAATGTGATGTTCTGTGTTAAGCCGGGGACTGTGGTGGAGACTCCAGTGGTAAAGTGATTTTGCACATTAAGCAAGGAGTCAGACTCCTTTTGTACGTTAAACAGCACATTACCAGCTCTGTAATAGAATGGGAAAATTCAAGCAAATCCATTTTTTACTTTTTGAAATAAAATGAGGTGAAACTCTGTCTTTTAAGAGCTTTGCCTTTCTGTGCAGTTTCTTCTGTTCACAACAAAGGAAAAATACACGTGCCTTAAACTTTCAAGGGAAATATATATATTATACATAGACGGCACTTGAATAAATCAGTTGGGAGTAAATTTAAGTTACTAATAAAATTAATGCACAAGTGTTATGATTAACTAGGTCAGACACAAACCTAGGACAAAAATTCAGTGGACTCCAAAGAGTAACTGTCTTAACATCCATCCACCAACCACTCACCCTGTGGCCTCCACTGCTAATTTTCATACATTTCCTCGTGTTGTAGTGGCTCCCCGGCATAAAACTCTTAACTGAAGGTTAGCTGCCCTAAGAAATGGCATGGCTGCATGGTACCTGGAATAGCAGTGGAGCAAAGGACGGTGGGCTGACTTTGGGCATTGAAAGAGCATTGTCAAAAAAACTGAAGCAACCTTTTTGAACTCAGGAAACTAAGATCTTCCTACATAGATAAAATTTAGAGTTGAATTTACATTGCTGTAGAAATTACCTCCTTGACTACCAAAGATTAAGGATCTTTGATAAGATCTATCTATAGACTATAAATTTAGCAACTATAAATTTAGCTGAAATGATCACTGTAGTCTTCCTGCTTTGATGTATCAGTGAATCTTCCTTGAAATTAAAAAAAAAAAATACTGATTAAAGACAGATTTTGTGAACAGAAATAATGAAAAGTATTGCATAATGGTGATCTTGTTTCATTCTTGCTTTATGGTTGTGAGCATAATTTCTCATTATCAATTACAAAAAATTAAAATAGGCATTAATAAGTAAATGTCAATAACAACTGTAAAATTCTACCTGTAAAATGCTAAAAGATGCTACAAATATAATCTAAGTTAAGAAATTTGAGGAATATTATACTTCAAAGAAGTATAACCACGGTAAGGCAAGAATTAGGCTGTTAAGACACCTGAACAGCTTTATCTCTGCCTGAAGAGATGCTATGAGGGGAAAGGTTAAAAACATGGCCTGATTTGACCGAAAACATTGCTTCGTCTAATTTGGGATGATGTGGCTTGTGTTGCCTCTGAGGCAAACATTTTGGGTTTTTTTTTTACTATCTGGGTGCCTTCGCGGTGTTCTAATTTTAGCATGTTGGATTTAATAAAAAGTACGATTAAACTGGAAACACCCAGACAGCACGGAGAGTTTAGTCATGTTACGACAGGCTGAGAGAAATGGGAGAAGATCAAAGAGCACATGTGGCATGTGAGGAAATACAAACATAGCTACTGATAGGAGATGCTTGCTACAGCATCGCATCTACATTATTTAAAAATATATGGTCTCCATGTGTTGTTTTTTAATGTGTGAGGATCAATCTACAACATGGGGAAAAAGCCAGCTATTCTGCTTTAAGCCAGAAAAGTGCACCTTTTGAGTAAAAGAGAAGTACTTGTAAAAGGGCAGTGTGCAGTAGGATCCAGTCCTGTGAAGAGGTCAGCTTAGATCAAGACTATGGGGAAGTCTGTCATGCTGAGTAATGTCAATTCCTCTGACCATTGCTTTCTCATGAGTAACAGCTGAGTCAGCATGGCACTACTTGGTTTAAATAAGGTTTATTTAAAGTGTTTCCCTTCTAGCCATTTGGATAACAGTCACCCAAAAGATATGTTCATTTGGAAAATACTCCTATCACCTCTCTGCATATGTAAATACCAGTTGAAGATGGTTGTGGAAAAACATCTTTGGGAACCAGCCCTTAATTAGCTGACTCTTTTTCATTGGCAAATATGGCCTACAGCTTTTAAACAGGTTTTTCTAACAAGGAAAAATCATAGCTTATATGGCGGATAGGTATAATAATATATGAAATATGGCCAAAAAAAATGCTTGTTTGAGTCTAATCTTACACAAAAAGCAACTATGCATACTGATTCCATAAAGAACCACTTCACTGACTTATACAACTGATTTTGATGGAATCTCTTTAGGTAGAAAATATTAGTAATCAGGATGGAAATGTAAAAGTCCTGGTGGAGAAACGTTTAATACAGTAAGAAATGTCTGTGGAACATTCAAGCACAGACTAGCTTGTTCCAGTTGCTAGCAGTCAAGATACTGCCATATATATCACAAATGATGTATATTTAGACACAGTAACAGCTTTACCCTTGTATTTCTTCTTCCATAGTTAATATTCTTAATGGCTAAACAAGACTAGACTTCATGCAGCAGAAAACAAACAAACGAACCAACAATAAAGCCTTGAGTTAGTGATAGGGCAGGATTAAGAAGCATTGAATTGGGAGATACCATCTTATTTCTGTTAAACAGCTGGCTCCATTTTATAGTATAGTCATTGTTCTAATTGAAAAATTTTAAATTATTGTCTAGATGATTTCTTAGATGCATTGCAAGTTTTATCAGAAGAAAGAGTAAACACATTTTTGGCGGATCTGGAAACTGAGGTAAAGAAAACATGGCAGCATTCAGAGAAAGAAAAATCATACTTGAAGAGAAGTGCTTTGGCTGCACACCCTCCCCTTCCCCCCAGAAAAGGAAAGAAGCAGCAGTGTTTAGGGCTGATAAAAACCCCAGCTGCCTACAGTTTCTGTGTTGCCCTGGTGCAGTTGGCTGGTTCAAGAAGCAGCAATGTGATGCACCAAATGATTGAGAAGCTTAGTTACTGCTCCTTTGGCTTGCATAAGAGCTTTTTCTGTGTGGATGCTTCAAAGGTTATTTGTTGTAATTCCTGTGTTCTTAGGCTTATCTGTGACACAAAATGCACGTGGATATTCTCCCTGCAGATCCTCACCCTAGCTGCCAAACATCAAGTGCTGCACTCATTCTGCTTTTCTTAATTTTCCTCACCAGAACAATGTTATGCCATTTCCTTTAATTTCCTAGCATAGTTAAAACTTTAATTTACAGACTGAAATTGGTTAATAAATTAAAAAAAAAAACAACAACAAACCACCCCCATCCCACACCCCCACACCCCAAACCCCAAACCCACAAAAACCAAACCCAAAGCTTTTGAAAACACTGAAAGGCTGATTTTTCTGTCAATGATTCAGACTGAATCTGAAGTTCCATCCTAGGGTCAAGAACTGACCAGAACATGCATTCCTCCAGAAAATACATTTACCAGCTCTTGGGAATGTTGGAAGAAACTTAGAGACTTGTAAGATACCCAGGAAAGATAAAAAATATCCTTGTTAAATTGCTTTATATGGCCATATAGTACGTAGCATGAAGGAGTATTGGGAGTCTGCTGGCAGTGTGGGAAGTCAAAGGTTGTGACCGGAAAACCCATCATAAGAAAAGGAAAAACAAAAATAAAGACTACACATCTTGGTTGTTGTGATAGAAATGTCTTTTTGGTTTTGCAGTAATATAAACAGTAACGGTCAACTTCTTGGGAGTAAAGAACTGTAGGATCAGTTCTTCAAATGACAATTGCGAGCTTAAGGGTTGACTATTGCACTGTCTAGATAAGCTGTCTAACGCAGAAGCTATACAAGTTGTGTACATTAAAAAGCACCAGTAGCTACGAAACTCAGATCGTAGAATCACAGAATGGTTGGGGCTGGAAGGGACCTTAAAGATCATCTAGTTCCAACCCCCCTGCCATGGGCAGGGACACCTTCCACTAGACCAGGGTGCTTAAAGCCTCATCCAGCCTGGCCTTGAACCCTTCCAGGGATGGGGCATCCACAGCTTCTCTGAGCAACCTCTTCCAGTGCCTCACCACCCTCCCCGGGAAAAACTTCTTCCTGATATCTAATCTAAACCCCCCCACTTTCAATTTAACCCCATTCCCCCTGGTCCTGTCACTACAGGCCCTTGTAAAAAGCCCCCCCCAGCTTCCTTGTAGCCCCTTCAGGTACTGGAAGGTGCTATAAGGTCTCCCCAGAGCCTCCTCTTCTCCAGGCTGAACAAGGCCAACTCTCTCAGCCTGTCCCCATAGCAGAGCTGCTCCAGCCCTCTGAGCATCTTCGTGGCCTCCTCTGGACCTGCTGGAAACAAAATTGTAACTACTTTAAGAACAAAACTACTGTAATGCACTGAACCTGTTTTTACTGAGAAGTTGGAAAACAATACATTTTCAAATGTGAACCCATTACAGGGGATGGTTGGCAGAAGGATGATAAAAATTCAGTTTTGGAAGGATCTTTATAATATTTTAAAATACCTGGTAGTTCATAAGTCTCACTTTATGACCACCACTTCTTGTAGCAGCTGATTAAAGGCTGTGCGTCAGTCTGTGCTGATTTGTTAAAACTGGGTACAGTACAATGACAGCGATTGATTGCCTTCTGTAAATCATCTCTAATTCAGCAGTGACAACATTAAAAGAGATTTAATCAGTAGATTTAATAAAATATTATTATGTACAGAGTGTTCTGGTGTCTACCTAAACCAACGCTAAATAAAGTTCTAGCCCACTTTCTGCTGGGAAAATCTCTTTTGAAGCTTAAGATCAAAAGCACCTTTTAAGCTTAAACACCACCATACGGTTTCAATTCTTGCTTTCTAACAAGCACTTTAAAAAGCACAACTAAAATGCAACTGACAAACTTGAAAAATCTTTTGTGTTGTTCCACTTGAATGATCTAATGAGAAAATGGCTCAGTTCTGTTGTAGCTAATGAGGTATAACATCTTCACTGAACCTGAATATAAAACAGAGATTTCTCTAAAGATATAGTCTTAACATGCTTCTACTCTGCCATGTTTTTATTTAAGTGATGTCCAATGAATAAAAGCACAGGTCAGTTTTGACATAAAACATTTACACATGAAATTACTCAATCCAGAAGTTCTTTGAACTCTGTATACAAGCATTGTGGCTTCAAGTGGGAAAATGTGTTTCACTAACTGACTGAGGACCCGAGTCTGCAAACAGAGATCTTACTGTAGCCAGACAGAGATCTGTGATAGCACATTTTTGACAGATGAAGCTCTGTGACAGAACCCAAGTGTACACAAATTGTAACCTCTCTGGTTTCAGCGGTGACCTACTATCAATGCGAAAACTGAGATTTGGCAAAACAGTGAAGATAATAATATCAGCATCAAATAATAGCATTTATTCTGGTAGCAACCAGAAGCTAATATCCTGCTAAAGGCATTTCTTTACACAAGAAAATATTTATGCCGAGGAATTTGTACAAGGATGCAATAAGGACATAACCCATAGGTGTGGGAAGTGTAAGATCACAGCAAAAGCATTAGATTCCATGCATCAAGTAGTATTTGCAGCTCAGCAACAGTTTAGATGTAGTTGGGCATGGTGACAGCATCATGACAGTAAAAATTTGAGGGGACAGTTGGAGTAGAATAACCTTGTGGTGTAGGTGTCTCCTGGTAGTGCTTTTATTTATAATGCAAAGAGGTTTGAGGCAAAGCTGGACAAGCTGATGAGGACAGGAGAACAAAATGGAATATCTGGATGCTTCTCATCATCCTTAGTCCTTATGTTTCAGGTATGTAAAAGAACTGTTTCTGGGCTCCATAAATATGAAATTGATACATGAAGAAAGAACTGGCTTACACACCACAGAGTGGGAACAGACCCTAGATCTCCTCATTACCCTATTGATCCTTCTGGGAAGCAAATGATTAAAAGCAAAGAATTATGTTCATCAAACAAATCTCCAGAGAAGTTTCATGCTGTGATACAGAAAACACAGGTCTGCTGTGGGACAACAAAGTCTTCCAGTGAGTAGGGTCTTAGTGATAAACAGAACCACAGAGACAATGAACCTTCTGTTCATAGGAGACACGTGCTGGGCTAGCCTGCTCTCTTGACTCCTTGCTGTTGTTAGTGTTATTCTTGTATTTAGGATACCTAACACAGAATCCTACTAAAAATCTCTGTTCCAGTGAATTTATATTGTAAAATGAGAGGAGGCGCATCTGATGAATGCAGACAGACTGACAGATGGGTGAGCACAAGAAAATAATGAGCAATAAAATTGGTCAGTGTGACAGACAACGGTCGCAGCGGTTGACCAACTGTTGCAAAGCTTTCTTTTGGTTTCAGAGCCAGTGAGAGTTTCAGGGCAAAGTCTGGAGGAAAACAAGGTGGCTTGTCCAGGGACACCCTTCTCAACAAAAGGAGTGGCAAAGGTGAAAATACGGCAGTGAAAAAGGGGTTTTGGTGACCAGTAACAGTGACCAGCTCATGGTATGCAAAGGCATCTCAAGGCATTAGGAGATGTCCTCACTTTCAACAAGAGGCATAGGGGTAGACAAGACTGAACCACAGCAATGGAGTCAAGGACTGTGAGGAGGAGGGACAGTGACAGCTAACACAAAGCAACAGGTTTATGGACAAAGCAATAAATGAAGAATATTAGTTGTGTTAAAAGTATTGCCAGTGGATACAGATGGGACAAGATAGTATCTTTCAAGATAAGACAATATGATACTGCATTATCAAATTATAGTTAAACATAATTAGGAAGGTAACTACCAGCAAGAGGAGAAATTGGAATCAGGTGTGTCAAGAACCCCATTTATTGAGAAAAGATGGGCAGAGAAGTTATCATGTTGAATACTACACTTTGAAATTACAGATTAAAACGTTGCAGCATTGCTGTGATACTGCAGTATGGAGTGACATGATGAGGTAAGAGAATTAGGTTTCCCTGAAACTTTTATAAAAAATGATCAGACATAGATACCCTGGAAAGTATGAGTACTGGTCTTCTGTTCTTGATCTGCGTGGACATACTTGCATGATACTGGTTGTGCATCTGCTTAACTACGTATGAGGATTTGGTTCATCAAATGTGCACCTACAAATTTGATTTCACCCCATGACCTCATTCTACCTCTAGCCTAGACTATCCAAAAGCTGTGTAAATGCACAAGAGTATGCACTGAGGTGAACTCTGCTCAAAAAAATCAGTGGATTGGCTGCAGCATGGAACTTCAGGGTAAGTATAAGTTACTACTGGAGGTATTTCACATTTCAAAACAATAAAATCTATGGTGCCATCCATATATAGAGAGATGAGTCTGAGACGCTAGAGGGTGTTTTACAGGTTTTAAAGGTTTGGGTTTTATTGCCAGTACCTGTCACTGGCAACTCAATGAAAGTAGCACAACACCCAAACAGTAGGCGTCTTCCTGGCAGGAAGATAGAAAGAACCTGTTATAGGTTCTCAGACTCATTAAGTTCTGTGCTGAAGGAAGGGAGGAAATAGCTTGTCTCTCACTTTTCCTGACTACACAAACCTGAGATTGCTTCAGAGAGTCTATCTAGAAGGGAGACAAAAATCTATTTTAATGCTATGATAACCACATTAGGCACCAGTTATGGGTGACACGTATATTCTCCTTGGAGTTTGAATAGTATTTACTTTACTCTTCCAGGGGCTTGTAGTCAGCTCTCATCCTCTCTTCTGCATTTACTGGTGGGCAAAACACAAGCAATGAATGGTGGTTCTTCTTGAGAGAACCCTGTGCAAAGGAAATACAAATTAACCCAGAAATGGGGTCCTTGTCCAAGAAGTCAATCTGATAGTACCTCGGCTACACCAGTAGAAGTCTGAACCAAACTTTACACCAATGCTCCTCTCCTAGAAAGAGAATCCAAACTGTGCATTAATTACTATATCCCTTTGAGCAAGGTTTTTCAACTTTGAGTGCCCATGAATAACTGACTCTTTCTACTGACAAAGTGGCATGCTGTGGGCAGATTTATACCTGCCTCATCAAGTTAGCCCGGGCGACAGCAGATTCTCATGGGTCTTAGCACACGCGAGGATTCAAGCACTGTGCACCCTGCAGAGACGTGACTAGGAAACAGCCCTACAGAAGGCCAAGTGTTGAGATGCAGGCTGTGCTGCAGACAGAAAACCCTAGCAATAGTGTTCTAATGTAATATACAATGTTATTGAAAATGACAGGCAATAAGGTATCCAAAGTGTGAACCATTGTGGCGGGTACTAACTGATGCTTACTATTACACTGTGCGATGTACTCTCTGATGCCACATTGTATAGGAGACAGATGAGCCCACCAACTTGATTCTCTTTCAGGAGAATGTCTAGGCCTGCAATTCCAAAGAAGGAAACCCTGGAATAGCACTTTCCTAAGAGAAATCTGTTCATCTCTATTCCTTGTGAAGAGTATGACTGTTCTTGCCATTACTGGGTAACACTCAGTTTGCTTGAAATTCTCCTGCCATTTCATCATCCATTTCAGAAGCCAGTTCATTTACCCCTCTGTATAACCCTTGGAAAGTTGGTTTTAAAAAAAATGCCATAAGTGTAAAAATATTCTTTTGAGTCAACCACTGAAAACAGAGTGCATGACTGCATCACATGTACTGCTGCTCCAACATGCCCCTGATATCTCTCTTCCCTGTGTTTTTAGCTGTTCCTTTAGACAAGAAACTGCAGGTTTATGGTAAAAAGAAGGGGAATTTAGAACTTTGACTTTCCACCTAATCTTCAAAGGTCTATTTTGAAAACATATATTATGAGCTATATTTTCAAATGAAATTTAGAAAGCCACATTTTTTCTCAAAACTAACAATGAAAAATGTATTTTTGTTTCCATTTATATTTAATGATACTTTATAGCTCAGCAGTGCAAAGATACTTAAATACACGAAGCTGAGAGCCTACAAACTTTATTCAAACACTTGGCCCCACTGAGTTCTACTTGTCCTTTATGGCTACCAGGAATGACTTCTCTGCTGTGTGAAAGTGTGAGCTGTCTTGTGTCCCACAGCTATGTATTCATAACCTCAGAAAGGATAGAGTTTTCTTTACTATGTTCTAATAGTTTGGTTCCAGGGATAAAAAAGGAAAACCAACAGTATTACACTGAAAAACAGAAGCATGTCTGGAAATAAAGAAACCTGAAATTTCCCTTTGGGACTTTTTCAAGGAGTGATGTGCAAAACAACAAGAAAGATTGCTATTGAGCCATTTTAAAAATAAAATCAAGTATTTCAGAAATCCTTTAACGTTTTTTGATCTTTCTTCACAGATCTGACCTGCTTTGGAATATTGAAAGGACAGCCCATCACTGCAACATACTCATGCAAACACATACATATGAAATTGGTCTTGCATCACTATGCATTCACAGTCTGCTGAAGAATGACTGGCTTCTGATCACGGGATGGCACTGCGACAGGCACAGTGGGGCAATGTGATCATCACGCATATTATGAAGATTTCAGCTTTAAAACAATAATGGCAGATACTTAGGATTTACCTGGTTATGGAGAAATCTAAATAGTTTTAATGATTATAAAGAGTAAATATTCAGTGTATAAGATGAAATACACATCTAGTTTATTTAACAATGTAAATGAATATACTCACTGGATTTCTGTGTTTTGAGAGCACCTTAAGACTGGGAGTACCTTGAAGTTTTCTAGTTCAAATGATTCCTATCCAAAAGTTTAAAAACACACCATTTGTCAGGACTTCTCAAAAAACTTGCAATTGGTATATATATATGCATTTTGGGGAAAATACTGGTAATTTTACTCAGGTAAATCCACAGAAAAATAATGGGAATTTTATCTGAAAACAGTCCACAAAATTTAGCCCACTGAATGTACAACATTAACAAAAATATACTATACTTGACGTCTGTTGAAGTCCAGAAAAAGTTTCTGTAATTTTACTGAAGGTTGTAAACTGTTCCGTTCTTGTATTTGGTTCTGCTCCAGATGAGGAATCAAAAGACCATTCTGTCTAGCAAGGAAACCTTGTGAAATCATTTTAGCTTTACTTCTTCCTTACAACCCAGCTAATGAAACAGTGTGCTTAGCAACCTCAGTTTCCATAAAAACACTACATATTGGTGATTGCTGAGCAGCTAGTGATTTGATTATATTCACACATCACAAAAAACAATATCCAAACCATATGTGAATATGTAATATTAATTTGTGTTAAGATGTGTAAATATGTAATATGTGTATTTTCTGCTTTACACAGACTTATCTCACAAGGCTACAAAAATTAAGAGCTAATTCAGCTGCTGAAGGAAGTTTCAAATGGATCTGGGGAAGGTTTTAGAAAATATTTGTTCCTGTCTTGTAATTGTGAAAGAAGGCAACAGTCTTTAAAAAGACAGTATTCACAGAGTGGGAAATTAAAAGCAGCTATAATAAATGGAAAAATAAAGAAATTGACTGTAAGAAGGGAAAATGTGCAAAAAATTGATTAAAAGAACAAATGCACATATGGGGACATCAATGGCTTGTAGCATTAAGAACAGTAAGAGAGAATTTGAAAGTATATCAATAACAAAAGTAATCCTGACAATGGTGTTAGATCATTACGAGCTGAAGATGGTAGAAGTATCAATAAACCTGAAATGAGGCATAGTTGTTCACTAAATACTTTTATGCTGCATTTGTAGGGGGAAAAAGGGCAATATTATTCATATCACACAATAATAATGAAGTAACTTCCATTCCAATACTGACTTAAATGTAGTTAAGTAGCAGCTACTGAGCTAGAATCTGGGATCTTTATATCAGAGACTCTGAGTAAGCCACATTTGAAAAAGCTGTTTGAGAAACATCCTGAAATATTTATGCTGACTTGCACTATGTTTGGGGACAACAGCCAAGTTTCAGCAGCCTGCAAGAAAGCTAAAATTTGTCAATATTTAAAAAGGGAAAGGGAAGGAAACTAGAAGGCGTTAGTGTAAAAAACCTTCATCCCTCAACAAGAGAGGCATTCCTACTGTTGCTGAACAAATATTTCTAGTCCTTTTTGAGCCCTCAGTCTGTACAAAGAATGTTCATCTCTCCCGAGGAAGCAGATAAGCATAATGGGCACTGAAATTTCTCATACTATGATGAAAATCCAAACAGCCCATATCCATGCTGTTAGCCATGCTTCTGCCAATATCCCTTTTCCCCAGAAAATCTGAAAACCAATTCATGTTTTTCCCACACTCCATATGCAGGGAAAGAAGACAAGGAGGGCTGGGCTGAAGTCTTGAGCAGTACACACACAACAGCAAGGTTTTGCAGGGTTCTCGGGTGCTCTGTCACTGTTAACTTTTCTAAAACTTGACCAATGTAGAGAGGGAACTCTGCGTGGTGACTTTGCAAGACTTGTCTGCTAACAATGAAACTGAATTTGAATATGGATGTTGCCTTATCCATGCAGATATAAGTAAATGAATCCTGAGAGGTCCTGGAAGTTTCAGACCTGAAAGAGCACGCTGATGGGAAATGCAAACTTAAAGGTAATTTGAAAATGCTCTTTAGGACACAGGCTGATTTAATGTTGATGGCAAAAGGAAGAAGTATGCCCACCTCCTTCAGAGGGTGATGGAAAGAGTATCACTTGTGAAATGAGCAAAGGAAAGGAAGTGTAATGGCAGGATGAATGACTGCTTAGACTACACACAATGGTGCAGAAGTAAGGCAGCTGAATTTTCACAGGTCAGGCTCAAGTGACTGAAATAGTATCTCAATATGTTCCTCACTATCCGAATGCATTCTTAAAATTTGGTAGTGTACTGTTGTACAAATCTACGTAAAGAATGAAGACAGAACATCAATGATCAGTCTGGTCAGAGACACATGTCCACACTCTCCCAGGTCAAACCAACAGCCAGAGAGGGGTAGGTGGTCCCTTACTCGAAAAGAAATCCTTTGTGGGAAGGTGAAAATACTTCAATGTATACCTAATGACTTGTGTGATAGGCTACAAAGGACAGATGACAGCAGCCTGGTATAGTTTGATGAAAAAGTGGCCTCAGAAATTGTTCACAAAGAACTTGGAAAAGAAAAGCCAACAAGATGATGCTAAACATATCATATGTGTGCAAAACAAACAAACAAGCAAATGTATAAGGTTTCTTCAAGACAGGAGGGGAAAAAAGCGAGATCCAGAGCTACTGATGCTGAAGACACCACTTTTCTCCTCAGTGGAATAAAGGAGAGATAAAGTATATTTTAAAAGCTGATGGTACTTGCTTCCTTTGGCAAGTCCTTCCTGTCTGTGGCCATGAGAGGCCACCTTTCAGTCCAGCTGCTGCCTGTTTGTTACTTGATTTGGGAGCTTTTGTCCAGGCAGTATTGATTCAATGTGATTGTAGTTCAGACACAATATCTGTAAAATGGAAACATAATTAATGAAACAGAATGTTTCTCTGCTGACACATTAGCAAAACGGCCAGTTACATTTCTCTGATTCAAAAATTAGAACTTTAGAGAGATGATTGGTCCGTTCAAATGCTTAAAAGAGTTTGGTGCACTTAATTGATTTTGGATCAGATTTCTGCAACAACATGGTAAAATTGAAACAGTGGTTGCAATCAGTGTTGTGCGAATTGACTGCTGTTGTTACAAAACCCCACAAGAAACAGGGTATTAAAGGAGATTGAAGGCTGTATTTTCAATCAAAGGAAATTAGTTTAGCATTAATATTATTACCAAAAAAAAAAAAAAAAAAAAGAAAAAAGAAAAGACTGTGTCATGAACCCACCTGGGCATCAGGAAGGAAGATTAAATCCCTGAAAGACATGAGATTATTGTTCTCTAAGTTCATGCTGCAGACATTTCTAAACTGATCTGCTAGCACCAGCTTTACAGCTCTGAATTAAGTCAAAAAAACCCAAACAAATATGGATTTAGAATGCAAGTAACAGAAAAATAAGGTAGAAATGAGATATATAGCATGAGTAGATTCATAACATGCTGGTTTTGGGATAAGAAATGCATCGTACTCCTACGAAAGAATCACTAATGTAAATCTTACAACAAATTCACAGTTCATTTTACCAGCAGTAAATAATTTATTTGATTCTGACACCAAAGGCAAAGGTTTTTGTAAGTCTGCTCTGTTTGCTTCTATATCACATTACTGAAATTCCAGTTCGGTACCTCTCAGGCTGGTTTTCATTGCTTTTCAGCAGCACTGGAGCTGCAGTTGGTCAGATGGAGTATTCCATTCTCCAGGCATGTGGTGCCTGCCAAAGCACCACAGAGATTGTAATGGTGTTCTTCAGCTGTGTTAAAGCCTGCTTGCAGGTACTTGTTGCTACTTAATGGTAGAAGCAGGATACTGTGCCACAGAGAGACGTTCCTCAAGTAATTTTTAGGAATTCCTAACTGTGTGGTTGATACAGCTCTTCAAGAAATTCAAGGCTTGCAATTGTAATACCTTAAAAGGCTCATAGTCAGCATTGTAGTATTGCTCTACAACCTTTTACAACAAAGCCTCCAGGGAATGAATGTCCTTGCAGAAAGTAATCCTGACAAGAATGTTCAAATACTTGAATCTGTCCTCACATCTTGAAAGTCTCTTGAAACCAAGAGTCAAACTAAAAGGCATTACAATTTCTTTATGAGCAACACCTACTCAATTCCACCAGTGTATTGACACCAATGTTCCTGGCATAGTGATACTGTTGCTGAAGACATTCTGGGCTATTTAAGGTGAAAAGATGATGACTGTAGATTGTGCCATGAAAATTGTCTTTGCATGTTACATCAGGTAGGGATGTTCACCGACAGATGCAGGATAATGGGAAAGAATAAAATACAAATATATCTCTAAGAACACAAATACATACAGCTCAGAAATACTTTACTGAAGATTACTATCGGGGATGATGTCTGTCAACAAGTGTGACTAGTGCTGTGTAAAAGTGAGTAAAGTGAGAAGAATGCAGCTCCCACAGGCAGGACCTCCAATTATGTTTAAGTGTAGCTTCCTCTATACTTGAATAAGTGGGGAAACACTAGTTCTAATATAATAAAAAATAAATTAGTCTTAAAATAGCAAATATTTACCTTTAAATGTTGTATCTCCACGTTGGTATAAACAATGTTATTATTTATGTTTAGCTCTATTAAGGAGTAAGTTTGTTATACCAACAAAAGATGTGATTCTGTTGTTCTCAATGGAAATGTAATGAGGATAAGACAGATTTTCAAACACGTGTATTTTGAGGCTGGCAAGATGGTTATTATTTATACTATGTCTTGTAAGTTTGGTGAGCTTTGAAATATATATTATTTGAAAAATAAACAAGATTCACTAAGTATAAAGTGAGCTGCAACTGGAAAAGGTGGATGATACAAAAGGTAAATCAAGTTACAGGTGGCACAGTTTGTGTTACTGGGTCCAACTCTAACTAGATTAATAATCATTAGGTGAATTAGATCATTAAACATAGATAAATATGCAAATTTTAATAAGAAATAGTTATTTTGCTGGAACATAACTGTTCTGCCTCACTCCCTTTCTTCAATTCTGCTAAAGATACACTCAGATCTTTTAATATTTGAAAAACTTGCTCTGTTGGCAGCAAGTGAAAACTCAGCCTCTGAAATAATTCACTATGAAGAAACATTTCTACTGTGTCCCAGCTTAACACCCTGCTTTGTCACTATCATAGTAAGTGTAGTACCATCTAGTGCTGAAACACCATTTTCATCTAAAGTGAGTTCGAGGTTAAGAAAAGATTCTATTCCATTTGTGTGAGATGGTTGTTGCTACGTGATGCCCATCTTAAATACTCCAAATTTCCTAGCTGGAAGTTTTGGAGAGTGATGGTCATCCGGATTTAAGACGGTGATCTGTAATAAAACTCAGAATTGAAAGAGATCGACCAGTCAATGAATCTCTATTCTGTGCTCAGTTTGTATGTGTACACTTCCTACTGATATCACCAGCAACTTCTTGGATGCAGGATGTGGTATTTCCCCTTTATGCAACACAGCATCTTTATATAACATACTCATCTTTAATACATTTCAAAAAGTTCAACTTCTCCTCCAGAAACAAGAGGTCTACAACATAAGCACACCAGCTCCCAAATGTACCTTTGCAGTTGAAGCTGTTTGAACATAGACTTTTTTTTTCCTCATCTGCATTAGATCTTATGCGGTTTTATTCAATTTAATTCCTTCTGCAATACATGATTATTTTATTGGCTAGTCTGCTTTACACATCCTCATTCTACAACAGGACTTTAATGGAAACAGAATTTCAGCCTAACACCAAGGCTGGATATTTAGACTAGAAGAGGCTGAGTGCAAAGCCAGAGCAGAATTTATCCTAAATTTATAGTTCTTTATGCTTTTTATATACAAACTTGGAACCCTTTTCTCTATACCATAGATTAACAAATTCAGTAATTTTGTTGGTTCAAATATTGTTGAAGGGAAAAAAATAAATATCGATACCAAAAATATATTTTTCTGCCCAGGTTGTGAAATTACTTTCTTACACAGGATCTGACTTTAGACACCTGTCAGCAAGCTGCCTGTAAAGACAATGCTGTCAGTGATCCAAGACACTGTGGTCAGTGATCCAGTCTATAATCTGCTTGTATGACTATGACTCTCCCTTTCTGATAATATTACAGTATATTAACCAATACTGTACAATGAAAGAAAGAAAAAAATCACAGAGCCCCAATCAAAAAATTCAAACTGCATTTCAGGAGCTCAAAATATCCAGTGATGTATCTAGGTTGTATCTAAGACAAATAGTCACTTAAATTTTCAGTAACATTAGACTGGCTTTGGTGATGACTAAAGAATATTTTTTGCGTATATTATTTTATTTTCCAAAGCATTTATGTTACCATTTATGAATCCTTTCTCTCTGATGTCACAAAACATATATGACATATGCTAAAGCATGAATTTTCCTGGCAATTTTTCTAAACATGGATTTGCTAATATGCACAGAATGAAATGCTACACTTAATAGCAGCAATGTGTTTTCCTCTAGCTATTCTGTATTCTAATAACAAATTGAACTGACAGAGGAGCTTTTAACCTTTCATACTTGGTAGCTTAACATGATTTCAGCTGATGGATCAGAACAGGTTAGGATGACCTTGGATCTTGCTCCAATGACTCTTAGGGCTTTTTGCTAGCTCAGTTTCCCAAGGAAACAAGGCTAATACAATTGTGTTATCTGTATATCCATCTGCTAGACTTAGTCCTAATTTTAAAACCTATCGGTTAGTTTTGGCCCAATTTGTCAGACAAGCACTACTCGATTTCCTACAAATTCCATGAAAAAGGGCAGCTGAATGAGGGTTATAAACCGATGATCCCGGTGAAGGAAAGGTTGCAATAATGGCTCAGCTATAATGCCAGGCACTAGAGGATCCAGGAGATACCTGTTCTGAATGAGCTTAGAAACCCTGAGAGCTCACACCTGATTAGGCACTGGATAACCCAAAGACAAGGCTCTTTCTAAAGGCAAACTAATTTCCTTCAGTACTGCTGCTCATCAAGTGACTGCTTAATTTGTTTGTAATTTTAGGTAGCCTTTCAAGGTGAGAGCTACTGTTCAAAGGGTTGTTCTCAATGTTTGCTAGTTTGGAATTAGACCTAATAGATGCTGGCAATCTGTTTTTCATATTGATATTTAATAGTACTCCGGGAAAGTTTTAATCTTGCCTGGTCATAAGAAATGGATTAGAATTTATGCTTATAGAATTAATTAGGAGAACTAATGTTTCAACATGGAAAATTCTCAGGGCCGATGTCTGCTGATCAGGGAGAAAATGCAAAGGCGATGGCTGCAATTTTGTGAATCAATCTCTGATTGATTCATGCTCTTTAAAACATTGCTCAGTATTCTTGAAGTTTCACAGACACTGTCCTTTGAAATAGTTCCAGAGCAATTGGAATTCCTGGAATCTTTAAATGAAGCAAGTAGATGAAGGACTTTGTTTTGCCTTAGCAGGCAATTCTTTAAAAAAAACCAAGCTAGTCTATGTCCTAAGCAAGTCCTTAATATACTCCTGATTAAAAAAGGCAATTTTCATATGCCAAAAGCAGTCACGAGCAGAATGGGTGACGCAAAAACTTAAGCTAAAAAATGCGAAGGCTAGTTAGAAGAGGTTTACAGATGGAGAATGTTAAACATTAAACACTTAGAATCGTTTGAGTTGGAAGGGACCTTAAAGACCATCCAGTCCCAACCCCTCTGCCATGGGCAGGGACACCTTCCACTAGACCAGGTTGCTCAAAGCCTCATCCAGCCTGGCCTTGAACACTTCCAGGGATGGGGCATCCACAGCTTCTCTGGGCAACCTGTTCCAGTGCTTCACCACCCTCTCCGAAAAGAATTTCTTCCTGATATCTAATCTAAACCTCCCCGCTTTCAATTTAAACCTGTTACCCCTTGTCCTGCCACTACAGACCCTTGTAAAAAGTCCCCCCCAGCTTCCTTGTAGCCCCTTCAGGTACTGGAAGGTGCTATAAGGGCTCCCCGGAGCCTTCTCTTCTCCAGGCTGAACCAGCCCAACTCTCTCAGCCTGTCTCCATAGCAGAGGTGCTCCAGCCCTCTGAGCATCTTCGTGGCCTCCTCTGGACTCGCTCCAACCAGTCTGTATCCTTCTGATATTGGGGGTTCCACAGCTGGATGCAGCACTCCAGGTGGGGTCTCACCAGAGCAGAGTACAGGGGCAGAATCCCCTCCCTTGACCTGCTGGCCACAATTCTCTGGATCCAGCCCAGGATACGGTTGGCTTTCTGGGCTGCCAGCGCACACGGCTGGCTCATGTCCCGCTTTTCATCCACCAGTACCCCCAAGTCCTTCATTTAAAGCTAAAAAATATCTTCACACTTGAAGTTTACAGACTAAACCAAATATTCATGAGCCCTGCTGGTTCAGGCCATGGCCCTTTTATTCCACTACAGCAGAAGTGAATGGGAAGTAGAAAAATGATAGCAGTGAGAATAAAACAATTATTAGAAACATGGATTGCTAAAAATCAAAGCTAAAAATGTGAATAAAGACTCAATGGCTAATATAATTAGAGATCATAAACAGGATGTAATGAAATTCAAGTAATACTATAGACTTTATCCTGTCTGAGAATTGTAAAATAGTCAGTCAGAATGCAGAAGAGAAAGGTAGTTTCAATGCATATTTTTCTCTGCCTTTGGGAAGAACCATGATGAGGTGCTCATAATTTACATGGATAAAAAATACTTGGTATTTCATTAATAACTAAAAAAATCTAAAACTGGAACTACTCATTGTAACATTTTAAAAACTGGCATTTTTTAATCAAGGATGTTAATGAACCAGTTGAAGAACCTTCTAAGTCACCCATTAATTCATATTATACCAATGATAGTATGTTTGGGAAATTCTAGAAAGTTATGAACAAACTGAAGTTAGAATAGTATTGAGGATAAATAAGAAAACCAGAATGGGTCAGTTAGCTTGATATCATCCTCAGGTATCACAGAAAGGCTGATATGTAACACAATAAATAATTAAAAGTTAATGGCCTTATTAATAGATGCCAGTACAGTGCACAGGAAAAGAAATATAAAATACTTTTGATGAAAATGTAGATGTATTGAAAAGATTAAGAACTTCTGAGAATAGAATTAAAAAAAAAATCCAAAAGTGAAGGTAACTTGTTAAATAGACAAAAAATGGTTATCAAAAATCTAACTACAGAAATAAAATTAGATAAAATAAAATACTTTAAGGAGTATTTTTATTGGTGTTCTACTCAAAATCCTTTTTTTCAATGACCTAGCAAAAAGGAGTAGGAGTCCCTTCCTGGTAAATTAGGAGATGACATAAAGATGTTGGTGAGGTCATCTATAAACAACATTTTTATAATGACTAACATGGTGGCCCTATTTAAAAAGCCTGTTTCTGCACAGAACAAATTGTGAATTATAGAGCCAGGAACTGAGAAATTCCCACTGACGATGAAAGTATGCCAGGAACACTGAAAAGGACTAGAACAAATGATAGAAAACCAGATGAATATGAGCTTGCACTGTTGCCACAAGGGCACACATGCCAGTTAATATTTAATCATTGGAGTAGTGAGTAGGATTAGGCAAATGGAATTATTTCTGGATATGTCATCATCAGTCCAGTGCTGGAAGATTGTGTATAGTTTTGTAGGAGGCCATATATAAAAATTGTGTGGACATAATGAAGTGTGTTCAGAAAGGAACTTGAATAATGTCATGAGAGATAAAAAAAAAAAAACAAAACTCTAAAACATTTTATAATGAGGCACTTAAGAAGCTCAACCTATCTTAGTTTCTTTAAGATAAGATAAAGTGGCATGATTTTGGCTAAATAAGGAACAGACTTCTGGTCCTTTAGGACACCTGGTTCTGCTCCTGTAGAACACCAGGAGACAAGATGAGACCCAGTGGATTAAATTTAATAGTAGCTAAATTTGTATTAGAAACAAGAAAGACATAATAGAGAGATAGGAAAGGTGGGAGCACTTTACTTGAAATCTTTAAATAAACACTAAGAGTGGGTTTCAAACAAGCAAAACAACATCAGCCACAGAGATATCTCCATCTGTGGTGGCTGGTTGGGCTTTCTGGTAGGATGCAATTCACTACAACCTACAGTAACCCTCTGAACTGTTAGCTGAATCATGTCCCCAAACTATTTTTGTTTCTACACAGAATGTAAGGTGACTAGTTCAAATATGGTTATCTACACTGTAGGTAAGCAAAGTTAGGTGAAATTAATCCTAATCTGAATGGTTTACTATAAAATCTACTGTAGCTCAAAGAGATAGTATGCAATTGATGTAGAAAGTATCATGTAATGCTTTCTTGCCTACTTTATGCAAAAATTCAATTTAGAGAATCTAGGTACCCTTTGATCTTAAAAATCTGTTAGTGCTAAAAAGACAGTTGCACTGCAAAATAACTTGAATGCCTTCTTCAGGGTATCCTGGACCTCATGTGAGGCATCGGGAAATGGCCATTCTCAGCGACAGGTTAGACTTGCATATGTTCAGAAATGTTTTTTTAACCAAAAATCATAAAACCTTTAATCTAAGGCAACAAAGAAAAATTCTACAGAGATTAATCTAAATGTTAACCTAAATAACTTAAACAGCATCAGCCCTACCACCGAATACTAATTATTACAATGCATCTGCAAATTCATCTTGTTCTTGCAAATTTGCAACAGAAATTTAGTGCTAGGAAATACACTGAGAATGGGAGTTCTTTCTTCATCAGTCCTGGAGTATTCTAACAGAGACACCCAAGGAAAAAGACAAAAGAAAACAAGAAAATACTATATTTCACATAAAATATAACTAGATAAACTATGCACACTTTACAGTTTAGCATGTAAATGACAGAAATCCTACTGTTGTTGGAAGGGGAAAGTGATATATATAGTAGATATAATAGTTCACAGATGTAATAAGTTTAATAATTGGGCAAGACTCCTATAGATCTTTCACATATCAAGTTTTCAGAATTCTCAGTACCTAAAATGGGAAAGGTAGACCTCATTAAAATGCTCTGCATTAACTTTAGCCTGTTTTTTGTGAAGATATTGATGCATATTTTTGCTGAAAGACATGGTCTTACTCTGCATATTAGCAGACACAGTTTCATTGTGACTGTGCTGTGACCATATAGATGTTGTGTTAGCATGATACTGACTTCCAGTCTAGTCAGCTCATTGGGTGTGCTAGCTTAGAATCCACCTAGGATTCAGGAGTGCTTTGGGATACAGACCAGAGCTGAAGAACAAGTCTGTGCTCAGGGTTTGAGAAGGATTACTTCATATCTGCATATAAAATACTCTGAAAAATTAGCTACTGAAAAGACCTTAAGACAAGGTGTTTGTCACTAGATACTGAAAAAAGAGATGTAGAACTATTGGTTTATCATGTTATTTTCCTCTCCGTTGTCTCTATTTGGCAAGCATGGCTACTGCCTTGCATTCAGAATTCAGCAGAACTTTAACATGGCTGTTTTCAAGATTGTGCTAGAGTATGATTTTTGGTACCAGCAAAGGTCTTTATAAGATCAGTATTTATTAAATAATTTCTGACCTACTGCCAGAGGCAAGGACAAAAAACAGAAAACACGATGTTCTTTAAAAAAACAGGTGCAGATATATTCCTGAAGCTTTTCTTTTCCATAACACCTGCTATAAGTTACAACAAAACAGAACAGAAAACCAGGGTCATTCTTGATCCTGCAGTATATTGTAATGCTTTTGCAGCTTCTTTGTTAGAAATGAGGACTCCATTTAGCTTAGTGAGTGCCTTTAACTGGCCGATGACACTCAGCTGCAATGAGTCTGAAAAAAGAAATGCAGTGTTACAATTTTTTTTTTTAAATTGCCAATATAGTTTACATACGAGAAAGAGACTTGCATTTCCTTTCCATTTAGTGTGCTGTCATCTCATGGACGTCCAGAGCTAGAGCTTTGCTATGATCTTCAACAGAGCCACTGTGTCATCCTTGCTTACGTAGTTTGATAGAAACTCAAGACAAGGTACCTTTGGGCCAGTTTTGATTGTCCTGATTCTATGTGACAAGTATGGTAACAAACTGCTCTGGAGCCACATGGGCTAACTCAGAAGTTTACTCAGCTTATGAAGCTCACTAGTATGTAAGATGTATTAGGTTTTGTTCATAATCCAGGAGTTTCATTTATGACCTAGAATATTACCAAAAAACAGATACAGCTTCATAGGGCACATCAGAAATGTTTTAAGAATTTAGAGGTGTCACCGAAACACCAACACATCCCCATACATAATATATTAGATTACCCACTAGTTTACAATATAATACATGAAATAGATACTTCTCACACACTGAATAAGTGTCTTTTTGAATGGAATATAGCTATTTTTTGTTAGCTAAATAAATCAAATGCAATAATTTATGAGGTAAACTGTAGAACATCCTCTGAGAGGCAATAAGGATCATCTGCTCTCCTCTGTACTGAGCTAACTAGATGTTGTGGTTGGATGCCTAAGAAACTCTGGAGAGGCACAGGTTGAGTGAGGTGTAACACTCAAGCATTTTCATGTTGACACACAGAGCTGATGGCAAAGAACATGGCAAAATTAAAACTTTAGCCTGATAAAAACCTAAGTAATAATAACAAAGAATGACAGACTGGAACTGGTAGCTCTTATGATTTCTTTTTTATATTTTAGCATGTATTATAAGGATTGATTGAAGCTTTATTGACAGGCCAAATAGACGAGGCAGCATCTTTTTGGGTGCTTCCTGAGTGCCCCAATGGAGTTCTGTTTTCTGTGCTGGTTTGTTGTTTAAATTATTTGAGAGGTACTCTATTCAGATAGTACTCTGTCTGCCTGACTTTGACTTGCACAAAAATATTAAGTTTAGTGTTAAATGATCATTAAAAAAGATATTTGAGGAGTCTTTCAATGCCTCAAATTTTTAAGGTTTAACTCTGCAGATTCTGACTGTGCCCTTTAAAGAACGTTAAAATGCACTCATTCAAAGGGAATAAAGAACAGAGAGAAACATTTGTTCCAGAAGCTGATTCGGCAGTAGGAATGAATGAGAGTCAGTAAAAGGGCTGAGTATTGGGTTTCTGGCCAAAGCTCCAGCCAACACAGCTGTGCAGAGATTCATGCGGTAACAGAGACACTGAGAGTGTACATAGACATCCCCAAGGCTAGGAACTGTCTCTGCTCCCACCCCTTTCTCAGTGCAGCTGAGACAGCAAAATTAAAGCCAGGGCTTGGTTTTTGATATCTGGCATAGCCCCCCAATAAGTTTAATTCTTAAAGGAAGCAAAAAAAAAAAAAGAAATTATGCCTCAGAGATATCTCTGAGCAAGAATGACATGCAGTTTATTCACTTGGTTAGGCTGTGACTACAAAAAGAAGTGAAGGCCCTGTGGGAACACAGATACCAAAACATGATCACATTGCAGGGGCCTTAGAATTATTAAGGTGCAGGGCCACATTTTAAGCCTTTCTAACTGTGGTCATGGTTGGAAGACTTCCCCATGAATTTTAAGCGCTGATATGTACCCTATGCCGTGGGTTGTGTGTGACATCAAAACTGAGTAAGTTGAAAGTGTGTTTATGTGAGATGTTTATATCTTCCCTAGACATTTTCAGCTGGTTCCAGCTCAGGTTGAAGAACTGCAGTTTACTTAAACCTCTAATGCCCTCAGGACTGATCAGATGGTCATGGCTTGCATCAAAATGTCCTGGTTGGGCTGCAAGGCAATGCAGGTTTGAAAGTAGTTGTATGGCCAAAAGTGTCGCAAAAGAAACTTTGATTAAAGTAATCAGACACATTTACTCTTAAAGCAGTCTCAATTGGATCCAGTTCCTTGGATTCCCCTTGCTCAGTACTGGGTCTGTTGTGGGAGACCCAGGGTGTTCCAGCCAAGTTACTCTATTTGTTGAAATGAAATGACCACTATGAAGGTCAGATGGGTGATAAAGTGATATCCCTGTAATACTGTGATTTGAATTGGAGACAATATCAACAGACACCAAAATTCTGGGCTACAAATAATATCACAGTGTTCACTGTCCTAGTTTAGTCCCCCATTCTGTTCCCCTGTGTGCATCCTGGCCCAGTCTTGTCTTGTGAGCACACCCTACAATGCAAGAATATTTATGCAAGTAAATGTTCCTTAAAAAAAAAAAAAAAAAAGAATTAGAGCTTAATTTCTTACGAAGATGTAGCATTTAAAGAAGTGAATTCATTAAAGGTGCTGATAAACGTTTGAAGTGTTTTTAAGTCTGGAGATGTCCTGCAGCATGTTCAGGCTGTTTCCATTCAAATTCAAAACTTAGGCCAAATGTATATCAGAAATGACAACTTTCCTGGACATACAGGCAAATTCTGTAATACTCCATAGCTGCCTTTAAAATGAAAAAGCTTCAGCTGATGAAGCGAGAATAAAAAATACTATCCTACTCGTATGCCATAAAGAGTCTATAAAATACAAATCCAAACTAAGAGGAAATAGTGAAAAGCCAAGAAAGTCTATGATACCCTTTTTCACTTATTTGAAGACTATTTGTTCTCTAACTTCTCCCCGAAGTAAAAGTGACCTGGGTAAGATGGGCAGTCAGACAGTCAATTGGTTCATGGGAGAAGGGAACAGATGCTGCTGACACTGAGGAACTGGCAACTCTTCTGTTATGAGAGTGCAGTACGGGAAGAGTGGAGCTGACCAGAGACAGGCAACAGATCCTTAGGAAAAGGCAAGGTGAGAGGAGAATTGCTAGTATCTTAGTGCAGACATATCACTGGAAAGATAGAACTTTGGTAAAATAAGAAGGGAATTGTTATTCTCCTCTTTCTTAGCATTGCCTCTAAATAAGCTTTAGAAAAGAAAAAGTTTGTTTGAAACAAAAAATGGTATTGAAAACATAATCATCAAGTATAATAAATAACACCATTCACAAACTAGAGTTAAAAATGGGAGAGTTCAGAAACTATTTCACAGTTTCATGTATCAGATATTTAGCAGGGCTACTTCATCAGAAAAAGTGGCTACGGAAGGTGATGCAACACTTATGCATCTGAACGAAATGTCAGAATTATGCATAGAAATATTTGCCTGAAGAAGTGCTTTTCTGTGCAACCATTACAAAAATATGTGTTTCTGGAGCCAAAAGCTGCAGCCTGCTACAGTTTTGATGTGTGTTCTTTTCTTTTTTTTTTTCCCCCAGGCTACATACTTGTAATGTCAAATCTGACCAAAAAATTATTTTCACGAACAACTGGCACAGTGGCATGAAGTCATGTGTTTCATAACATTCAATGGAAAGGATGATAGTTTAGGTTGTGTCCTATTCTCATTCTTCTTAACCTGTTTTTCATTGAAATTATTTCTCATTTACACAATAGGAAATGCAATCAAGACTCAGCTCAATGATTGTAATTCACATTGCATAATAACTGAGAGGCAGAGGAACACAGGTTTTAGGGATGTTAAGTAAATGGAAGCAACATCGGAATCAAGCCCAAAAGGAAACATTAATTTTTAATTTTGTGTTTGGTTTAGTTCATGGGCAAACCTGAATAACAAAGTAAAGATTACATAATAAATTTCTTCTATTGAAAAGTTGACAGGAATACCTCACCTGTACCTGACTAAATATTGGCCTTAGTTGGTGGAAATACTGTGGGGTTTTTTTGTTTTGTTTTGTTTTTTAAATTTAAGCAAGATTTACTGTTAGTTGCATGTCCAAAACTTCACCATTATGTTGCAAGTCATGAGACAGAATAAATATTTTGGTGCTTCTCTTTCC
>NW_010232960.1:0-15002 GCF_000690775.1 Eurypyga helias | reverse complement strand
CACAATTATATTGCACATAGAAAACAGAAAATGGACTTTGAGTTGTATAAAATAAAAGGTATTTGTAAACTTTCTTATTTTTGATTAAATAACAACTTTAATACTGAGTGTAAAATGAGAGAAGTTCAATTAGGAAATTAATAGCAATCAAGTCAGGAAATCATTTTTCTGTAATACCGATCCGCTAGAAATTGGATTTAATTGCCTCATAATCAAAGCACTGCGTAATGTTTTCACTTGTGTGGGCTGTTGTGTAGCATACAGAACTCTGCCTAGAGTCAAAAGAAGTACACGTATGCACTGAAATTCCAAATGTCCAAGAATCACAGTGGAGTAGCCTAACACTGGACCATGGGACCAGGCAGACCTGACCTATCATTGACCTCAACTCTCTCCTTCCTTTCCCCAGAGCTGAACATCCCACTTCCCCATCCTCCCTTGTTTCTAACAGAGTAACCCAGAGTCTGCAATGAGCCCTTCTACCTCGGCAGCAAGTTATGGAGTTAGAGGAGCGAAACAGCAGCATCATATGCTTGTAAAAATTAATAGAAGGAACCAAGGAAAAACTGGTTCAGAATACCAGCTGAGAACAAAATTTTTTTTTCCTTTCTTTTTTTTTCCTCAGACTGCACATCTCACAATTTACATCAAACAACTCCTGCAAGACCCTATGAAAAAAAGATCCTCTGCACAGTCAGTCTTGTGTTTTACTTTGCATGGTGCCCCAATGAAAGTAGTTCTTAGTGAGAGAGATCTTAGTTTTCAGCTGCATTTAATTCAATCTGTTGAAACTTAGATGATCTTTGCTATGTTTTTTACAAGTACGAAGTAAGAGCCTCATCCATATCTCACTACAATGAGATACCATGGACTTCCAAGAAAGTTTTATCTGACAGAATGGACAGGAGTGAATCAACCTTAAACCTGGGCTTGTCAGGTCATGTTAGTAGGACAGAATTTAATTTTACCTACTTGGGGATATTTTTCTCGATCTGTGAAATCCAAAGCTTGTCCCCTAACAGCACAGAAGGAAAAAGAATGTTCCTTTGTGGAGTCCTTCTATATTGAAAACGGCATACTGGGCCCGTGGGAACTTAAAAACTAATCCTCGAAAGGAGAATGAGAAACGAAGATGTTTGTTAAGAAAAGAACAATGTGGAGCTGCTTGGTACAGCCGTACGTGGTCTAGTGCAACGTGTCCCTGCCCACAGCAGGGGGTTGACAGAAAGAAAAAAAATCACTATGCTAACTAGCTGTGTTTCCTGCTAGCAACAAATTATCTGATGCTTCAAGATTCCAACTTTGGGCCAAATTACAAACTGATGGCGTCAAGTGGTAATATAAAGGGTGTTCCTTACAAACTGATGGCATCAAGTGGTAATATAAAGGGTGTTCCCTGCAAAGGTCTTTGCTCCCAAGAACAAGAAAACTGAGAATATACTTCACCTTCCTCAATTTATGCAGGCTCTGCAGCTAGTTACACTCAAACCGTTAGCCTCGTTTAAACTATATATACCCTGTACTTTTTCAATAAAGTGTCTTCATTCTAACACAAGATGGAGTCCGTGCCCTGCTTCCCCGACATTCCTATCAGCTTAATGTGCGCCAACTCAACAATGTATCCTGGCAGGACCAGTTCATGGTCAAACACAAACCAGTCACAATGCAAATGACTGCAGTCACAATTTCTCTGTTCCAAGGAAGCTCACAATTCTGAAGTTGAGGAAACAGGGTAAATATATTCTTGGTTTTTAGCTAAGTGTGGTATCCTTCAAATCCTTTTGGGCTTGGTATCCTCCAAATCCTTTTGAGCATTAGATTTTCTGTGCCATACAGACTCACACAGGCTAATAAAGGAGTTCAATTTGGCTATCTAACACTGTGTGTAGACAAAACAATTGTCAGCTTCCAGCATGAAGATCACGGCCTGCTGAAGACTAGCTTAGATCCTGGGAGCATGGACGGGTCTCCTGCAGTGCTTTCATTGCTGCACTGTCCAAAACTACTCCATCATATTGTGGTATGATCACCTTCCAAATTAGCTTTCATTTCCTCCCTTCTAAGAAACGAGAAACAATCCCAGATCCTTTAAAAAGAGACAGATGTTGCTGCCTGTTAGCATCTGAAAGTTTGGAGGGCATATCAGAGTGAATGAGTAAAATCAGTACACAATTCCCACTCTTGCAAAAAAGTAGGATAAAGCAACATCTATCTCAGAGAGGTTACATATAATACAGAGGTTTAATCTGGTTACTTATAAGAGTGTATTTCTCAGCAGTACTCAATTTTTTTTTACTTAAAGGCTGTGGATTTTAAGGGTGAATATTTCCTTTGTGATATATGCATATTGCCCTTTGCGACACTCACTGAATCCTGCTGTGCAATGAGTGGGTATGAAACTGCATGAAGACTGGTGGCTAAATAGCAGTGGGGCACAGCTCACTTTGTGAACTAAAAACCATGAATATTTATTCAAAGAGGAATCCTCTTGCTTGTTATTGTCTTTCAAAAAATGCATTTCAGCTGAGCAGAGACTGTGTTCTGAAGAATGAAACCTCTTGACACAATCCAAAGTCAAAGATGAGTTTAGAATACAAATGTTAATTTAACCTTAGCCTTATGCTAACAAGTGCCTACAAATAAGTAATGATGTTGCCAGCAGTAGATGCATCACTTTCTAGGCATTTCCATGGCCTGAATACTGAATTAGCTGCTGGGTATTTGACTTGATAGATGGGGTTCATCGCACAAGCTGGAGCACTGCAGCCAAGGAAACTTTTGCAATAATCACTTTCCCTAAGTGAGGGGGAAAGACACATAATACTTCTAATCCTAGCTTGGGGGTGTGGACAGGATAATACCACAGCGATGCTTAATGTAATAACAGACAGGCTACCTCTCGGGCTGGCAAATGAAGGGTCTATGTATGCTATACATATTATTTTTATATCTTATGATTCTGGTTTTATGTTTTTTTTTTTTAATGAAACTTATATTTTGGCAAAAAAGATTACGCTGTGAAATCTAACATTTGTACACAGTTTATATTTAGAGTCAGTGAAATCAGAAATACAAGTAATATCATAAACTATGGAACCTGTGAGGCCAGGTAACTTTTGGACTTGTGTCTTCCAACCTCTTCCTTCCTTTCTGCAGTAACCCCAACTTCCCCAAGCTCCCCATGACACCAAGGCCAAACAGAAGTGGCTAGTCTGCTATGTATGTGCGGTGGCTAGTCTCAAGCTATATATATGCTGGCAAACTTGCCAAAAGTCCCTGCTGACTGTCCTGATGCTAAATGAACCCTAGAGAAGCAGAGAAATGTCTCTTTTCTTTGTGGGGAGGAGGAGAGGGAGGAGAAGTGTCCTAATTTATAATCATAATAATCAGAAATACTTAATTACCTTTGAGACTTTTATACGTTTTCAAATTTCATTGAATTTTGATCATTCCTAAGCCACTACAATGAAAGCGTCCCACAGCATGACTCATGTTTTTCCCTTCCATGCTGTGTCCTGGACACAGCTTGACCCAATGTATTTGTGCCTTTCCTCACTCATTTAGAAAAGATCAGACATATCTGGTTATTTATCACATGAGGACATCTCTTATAGATGCTTCAGACTCCTGCCTGGGAATTACTCACAGCAGCCCAAGCCCCTTGTGAAGCTTTCTAATATGCAGAAATGCCACTGGGACAGAGCTTAGCAGTTTCAGAGCTCCTTCAAAGGCTACATATGCCATCTCATGGCCATCTACAGTATTTACAAAATGTATTTTCTGTAACAGCAATTATACAAGCCATACAGCAAATATTTTACAACAGCATTCTAAAATTTGAATTACCATGCTTGAATGACTGCTGGGTTTGCCTTCAGCCTTAGCTTACTGTTTTAGAAAGTCTATACTGTGATACTGATATAAGCTTACACTGTTAGAGAGAAGGAAAGCTTTTTTTTCCTGTCACACTGCTGCAGAGATTAAAAAAAGGGCAAAGTATTTTTATTTGACTGAGGCTATGCCTTAAAAATGTAAACAAATTCAAGCAGCATGAAAAATATAGCTATAATTATGATACGGGATGACAGGCAGCAAAAGCAAAGAATAATGGATAAGAAAACAGTTTATGGTGTCATTATTTCAACAGAATGAGAGATACAGACAAGAAAATCAGGTTGTTAGCTCTGTGGGACAGGGCCATCTTCCTGTATAGCATTTAACACCACAAAAAGGAATCTCGGTGGGTCCTCTGCAAACTAGCATGATATAAACAATAATAAAGCAGAACAGGACAATAGATACTGTATTTGAAGATAGAATCTTACCACCAAAAATTTTGATCTCTTCTCAGAGCAAAACCAGAAAGGCAGGTGTGCCAAAGGTTGGAAAGAAGAAAATGAGAGCAATTGGGACTAATTTTCCTACTCTCTAATCTTTTCTTTCATAAGGTAGAATGAAAACTTCCTTACCTGAAATACCTCCATCCCTGGAAACATTCAAAAGCTGTCTGGACATGGCCCTGGGCACCCTGCTGTAAGTGACACTGCTTGATCAGGTGGGTTGGGCAAGGTGACCTCCAGAGGCCACTTCCAACCTCAGCCGTTCCATGAGTCTGTGAAAATACTACTTCTGTTCATAATTTCTTACTCAGCATGAAATAATATATTGCATCTATCTGGCTATTTTACAGTTTGGAGGTCACTGGACAGGACTGGCAGTTTCAAGGATTATGACTTGTCTGACAATTAGAATCCATGTGAGAGGGACCCTGTTTAAGACTAGGTATCTGGAAATACCAGACATTAATGGACTAAGATTAAATTTAGGATTAAGAACAATGGAGGCAGTAATTTAGAGTTAGGACGAGGCTTGCAAGCCAGGACCTGAGATGTCATATTACTAGAACTGAGACTGAAAGAACTGAAAATCCATGCTATGCTTTGTTCTAGCACTGATAGGAAGAACGAAAGAATAGGAAAATAATATTGTGTTCAAGCAAGCACAAATGGAATGTGTAAGAGAAATGACTGAAGAAAGCACTGAGCCAATCTGTTCCACAGGCTACAAACACAGGTGTTGTAGCTGCTACTGTGGAGAATTCCAAACTAGTCCTGCTTCAGTCCCTGCAAGCTCTAGTGGGTGTTACTGATGAGAAGTGGTGAGTGAGAAGAGACCATCTGCAACAAAAAAAGAAAGGGCAAGGTAAGGACAAGATGATGATGAGTAAAACTGGAAAGCACTAATCATGCTTTTGCCACAGATGGCGTAAAGATGTGAAGAATCATGGAGAGGAAACACGAAGAAATATAATGAGAACAGATGAAGAAACCAGAAGATGAATAGAGAAATTATGAAAGGAGGGAGGAAAAGAAAGCAGCACTTTCTTGTCTGCTCTCTTCTACACTGTTCTTTTGCTAAACAGCCGCCTTCTGTCCACAATGTAGCATGTCGTATACACTCCCAGATCCTGGAAAGTATCCTCCAACATTTGTAGCAGCTGCTTTTCCTTAACTGGCAATTCTGGGTTGCATACATAAGAGAGAAATTCCATCTTTTCTTATTAAGAAACTACAAAGAGAAGAAATAGGGAGACTCCAGGTTTTCATTATGCTGTTGCAAAAGAAGGCAAAAGACAAGAACAGACATTCTAAGCATATAAATGTACACATTTCACAATATTTACTAAGGATAAGAGACTATAATTTACACAAATTCCATAATACTGATGTTCGCAGCAATCCTGAGATCACTTGCAAGACACTTATTTTTCCCCTGCCTCTCTATAATCAGTAAGAGTAGTCTCCATGTTCTGTATTGCATAATAACAAAGAAACCCCTACTTATTTGCCTCTGGAACCACAAGTTTTGTCTTTGCTGAAGATTCCTAGCAGGCAGGTAGCAATAGCGTGGGAAGAAAGAGAGTAGTACAATACATATTGACAGCAAATCCAGAATCCCATACAAATACCGCAAAAAGTGTTGATAATTCATTTTGTTCTTGAAATTGTTTGTCATAAGGATGTAATTTCTGGTGATTTACAACACTACAGTTTGAGCATCAACAGGTTAGTGTGAGGATTTGATTAATTATTGCTGGACTGCTCTGCCAAACTAAGCATTGGACCATGAAGTTTCAATTTCAAAAGAGTGTTGCACAAATTGCCCATGTGGAATGGGCTGAAATATATATGAATGGAGCTGATCTGGTTTATCCATGGTAGGAGTTAATAGAGATAGTTTTTCATACAACCTGGAGGATATCTTATCAGCATAATACAGAGTGCATTGGGGACCTTCCAGAAAAGTTTTGTCCTCTACAGGTATTATGAAAAGAGCTCCTAAAATCATTAGCTGTGCCAGTGTCAATCCCCCATGGGCCAAAAAAAGTACTGGAAGCAGGAAGTTGAGTTGTCTGATACAGATAACTACCTCAAAAAATTTCAGGTTAAAGCTATGAGAGTGAAGGTCATTTTGTGTTTCCAACTTTATGTGAAGAGTAGCAAGGGGTGAACAAATGTGTTGCATGTTGTATTGGGATGGACTCAGTCGTGGTGTTTCAGCTATGGGGGGAAATAACTTGCAGCTAAAGGCTTATAGGAAGAAATTTGAAAGTGGTACGATCCACAAGATCATGTCTGTCCATCTCTCAGTGTTTCCCCTGGCTATGCTTTAGCTGTGTAGAACAATACCCCACCCCTAAGCAAACAAAAAACCCCAAACGTGCTGAGCCATGTTATGCCATTAACTGAAATACTGCATCTCAGAATGGGCATGCTCTGATCCCAGGGAATTTGTTTCGATCTTAGCAGCTAAAATGTCCTGAGCTCAGAGGGCACCTGCTGTCCCTCAGGGAGATAATGTCTTGCTTTCAAGCCTGAAAAGGTCTTACAGCTCCCTCCAAGCTCTCAGCTCTGATTTCTACACACAGAAATCCCATGTACATTTATATGTATAAAAGAAACTTTCACTCACATATAAAGATAGAAAATGGACAAAAAAGGTTGAAAATTGTATTAACTGTACTAAAATCATAACTGTACACTCACACATGTTAAGCCAGTGCACTGCTCAGTATGCAAAGAAAGAAACGGATTCAATAGGGTTTCTGTCTCATAGCTCCAGGCAGTCAACTGGGTGTCCTAAGACCATTGCTCCACTGGTGACACAGTTCTACAAGCTGCTTCAGGCAGATGTTTCCCAGTGCTTATGATAAAGATCACGGCTACATCACAGGTCTCAACCTGATTCTTGGAAGACAGTGAAATAAATGCGTGCAATCACACAAATTTCAAGTTGAGACTTGCACAGAAATACTTGGGACTTATCTATGTGGATATAAATCCACCTTGTGACTGTCCTGATATAAGCATATGCTCTCCTGTGATACTGATGAAACACAGATGCATATACATCTGGGTGGGATTTGTTTTGTTTCTGCATTATTAATCTACTCCTGCTTTCCCCTTTCAGAAATCTGGCCACCCACAACAATATTTACTCTGTTTTCACAACCATATTAGGAACAAATGAGGTAAGACCCAGATTCTAGCAGCAAAACACTGAACCGATTCTCATGCCTGGTATTTTCTACAACCTGTAGACCTCTGAAGTCCAAGATCCAGTCATAGACACACCAGGCGTAGGAACTTTGGGGAACTTGAAGCCACCTCTGTCTAAGTGAAACTTCTCAATAATCCTTAATTATTTGATTTTTTGCAAAATGTTTCTGTTCTTGTAATCACAAAATTAATTTTGTTCACAGGTCCCAGGTACAAAATTGTGATTGAATTATATCGCAACAAGAAGTAAACCTGTGTGCAGAAATGCACAGAGGAGAGCACTAAGTTAATATTTTCTTCTTGTTTTGCACTGATTGAGGTTTAGATTAGATATCAGGAAAAAGTTCGTCATGGAGAGGGTGGGGAAGCACTGGAACAGGTTGCCCAGAGAAGCTGTGAATGCCCCATCCCTGGAAGTGTTCAAGGCCAGGCTGGATGAGGCTTTGAGCAACCTGGTCTAGTGGAAGGTGTCTCTGCCCATGGCAGGGGGTGGGAAAAGGATGATCTTTAAGGTCCCTTCCAACCCAAACCATTCTATGATTCTCTGATTCTCTGATTTTCTTCTGTTTCCTATTCAGAGGAAAGAATCACAAGCAATACTTTTAGCCTGTTTAATTTTATTATAACATTGTTCTCTAAGTGGAGACAAGTAAATTTACCTTATTTTATTTAAATGCTGCATTCAAAGTCAACCATCGAATTTCAATATTTAATAATATTGTGTTCCTTTTCTCTGTTGGCACTGTCATACTTAAAATCTGCTTAAATCCTTTTCCACCTTGCAAATGAGCAGTTCCACTGAACTAAGCACAATCATGCATAAAGCAATCATGATTTGTAAGAACCTACAACAATTTCTTGGTGAAACTTGAGAAAGAAGAGACAGTTCACTGGCCAGCCAGGAACCGGGGGGCAGAAGCTCACCTATTCCCTGTGGTACACAAGTCAAATCACTTTAAAAATACGTGGCCATTTTCTGTGTCTTACTAGGAAGACAATAAGCTCCATTACTTCCATCTGATACTGTAAGATTCCTTAAAGATCATGGGCTAATGAGATATCATAGAAAGAGAACAATCCTATAAATGCAGGAGGTTACCCAGTTTTTCAGTCTATGGAAAGCCTTCTTGAAAAAGAATATATAGGGGGCAAAATCATTATGGCAACTGATTAAAATATTGCTCTGTCTAAAAAACTTTCTGTGCTAAGATTACTCATAAAAAAACTTTTGGTTTGTCTTTCATCCATACAAGTCTAATTTATTAGTTTCTCCTTGTCAAAACAAAAAGATCCTTGACTTGAGAAAGTGGCATTAAAAGTAAGCAGAATGCTATTTATAAACAACCTCAAATAGAACTTGTAAGTACAGGTCTACCTGCAGGTCAAACAAACATCCCTGAACACAAAAGAAGGCATACCTGGGGTGAACAAGCTTGGAATACTCAAGCAGAAAACAGTCCTTGAAATACTGCCAGTTTAAATTTGAATCTCCCCTCAACTGAGCATCAAGGTTATTCATACAAGATTATTTAAGCAACTTCTAATGCTTCTTTACAATAAAGCTGTGTAGGAACTTAGCATAATAGCTGTTAAAAAGCAGTTTGATAGCTTGCTTATTCTTTTATCTTGCATTTTTAAAATCAAGGGCTTCACAAACAGATAATAATAATAAAAAGGCAACAAAATATCGATCTTTGTGGGCTCAAAGCTTCAGCTTAGTACACCACCAAGAGAAGGAGAGGGAGAATGTGCTTCCTTTGTCATCAGCTTTCTGCAAATGGAGTCTGTGGAGCACTGATGCTTCAAATTACTCCAGATCCTTCTAATAAATTTGTTTTGTTAAAAATTATTAACTTGGGATCTTAAGAAATGGGCTCTAGTTTGACGCATCTCTAAAAGTTTACCATGAATTATTTGATAAATCTACTTCAAAGTGAATGTTTTCCACTGGTTCCAATTCCATCAACAAGAACTGTACTACCAAATTAAAATTTCTCTTCATTTTCACTTGGAAGTCTTTAAAATTCTGCCTGAACGAATGTAGCAGGACAAATTAACATAACTGATTTTTTTTAAAATAACAGATTTAGATAAATGAATGATAAATTGGAAAGTGATAGATGATGCCAGACTACGACTGTGGATATACTGATCCTAACACATGAGTATACTGGTCCTATACTGATCCATACACCAAGCTTTGTCCGCTTCACCCTCAGCATTGTTCTGTAATCTTTAACTTAAGGGATTCACCTCCCCAGGTAAGAGAAGGTCTTAGTTTGTTATTTATTATTCATAATGATGTCAGTCCAAATTGCAACACTAATGAAACTGTGGTAGACTTGGGTGCAGTGTGAGGCACTGGCATGAAATCATTGGCAAGTAACCACAACAAATTTCACAGGATGTTTAAATCCTCCCACGCCTCCATCCTTGAGATGATTGACAGTCTTCCCCCCTCCTTATTAACAGGCTTTAAAACAGTCCTACAACAGTATGCTGTTTCCACTCAAATGCAAAATCTGAATGATTTAATTCTTTTGGGGCCTGATGCACTACAGACTCTTCGTACTACACTTGTAGATAGGAACGGTGTTCATTGGTCTTAGACGCAAAACCAAAGCCAGAACCGGCCAGATGAATGGTATGAATTGGCTGTCCTGCAGAACGTCAGAGGGAGACCAGACAGCTTTCTGCTCATCAGAAGAGAGCCATGCAATTTTTCCTTCATAAAAAATCTGTAGGAGGAGCTTCAGACCAATGCTGGCATCCAGCACTAAGCCTATGGCATCACTGCTATCCTTCCCACATGCCCCATCGTGAAGGATTCTCTGTGTGTAGACTTTGCACTGGCCATTGACTTTAGAGTGAATTTGACTCATGAATTCCTAAGCCAGAATCAAGAATGACAAGAAACCATTTAAATCAAAACAGAATTACAGGCAGAAAAAACCCCAAACAAGCCAGAAACAAAAAACCCACAGAACTTTGCTAGATCTCTGCTGTTTAAAGGTCCAGAAAACTTTTCCAAGCACTAGTCTAATATAACTACTTATGCCAGTTATTTTTCTTCAGTCTCTTTCCTATTTACCGAGATCATCAGTAATGGGAATGTCAGCATCTGTCTCCTAAAAGCTTGCCTGGATCCAATAATTCAGACCACATAAGAGCTGCCACTTTAATCGTATTTGCAATACTCCTAGTTTGGACCTTATAAAAAACAACCGTGAGACAGGTTTCACATCCTGTCATTAATCTCCTCACCACCAGCCCCCATCATACCCATTAATGTCTGAAAATATCAGAATACTGTTCTTGTACAATTCACTAAACATACTCATTCAGTTTTCTGTTCTGGGATGTTATTTATTCCTACAGAGCATATGTTTTTTGTAAGAAAACCTTTTCAAGACATGTCTTTTCTGTATCTTCATTATCATTACCTGAATTTTCAGTTTCTAGATTCTTACTCCTTAGACATTTATTACTTTATGTTTTACCCAACATCTGCAGCTTGGCCAATTCACATTCTAGCTGGTAAAAAGTCTCCATTAGGATTCAGAAGCGAGAGGTTATGTTAAAGAGTGTCAGAAAGGTTATCTTATTTATGTATCCTCAAAAGATAAGCCCTCTAGGTGTGTATTAAAAAGCATACCTGGAAAACATAAAAACAGACAATTATCTTAATAAACTCAACCTCCTGGTTGCCAACAGAAAAAGCCTAAGGGAAAGCTCTGCTCTGAGCAACAGCACATACTCTTCTGTTGTATACTGGCTCATATCCCAGTCCTATTCATACCAATTAGACCATTGTTTCACCCGGGGAGGGCATTCCCTCAGTGTGACTTCATTATGATGCAAGTCTCAGCAATGAAAAGAGAGACAGAGGGTACAGTTAAAATGGAACTGCAGCTTTTCTTCAGATACCTAAGGGCAGAGATCATTACTCTCCCCATGTGTGATCACTGTGTGGCATAGTAATTACTCTCTGCTTTGTGGAAGAAATGCTTTTCTTGCATTCCTTCTTAGGAGGTAAAATCTTTGGGATCAGTCAATCTGCTACCCGTACAGCTGAGGTTAGGTAAAGCAAGAGAATGAACTTCTTATTCCTTTTGAATAACAAGAATAAAGCTTCCATAAAACTCTTCTTAAAAAAAGCTCACTCTGCTTACACACCCCAATGTGAATATTATTTAAAATATGCATATATGCACTAACTATAGGCAATTCTAACAAAAGGATGAGGTCACTGAAGTGCATGTCTGCTTCCTAAATCTTACCCCATCTACCTAAGGCAAGGAAAGGAGGAAGATATGACCATGAAGGCATGAGCCTGCACTGGCAGTCCTTCATCTGCGTACCCTGGTCAAAAGAATCTGTTGACTCCTGATCAAAGTACTTGTAAGAGGTCCTATGTATGCAATCATCAGTATTTTTTGTTACTTGTGTATAGACATATGTGCAAAGAGCTCACTCAAAGTGCATTAAAGACCTACTAGGAATGTTTATAGATTTCTGTACAGAAAATCTGTGACACAAGTATTTTAATTTTAGAACAACTCTGGTTGTTCACTGATGCAACTGCAGTTTCACCCTGATCCATTATGTTGAAGAGACTCATCACTTTGAAATTAGATTAAAACACCCCCAACCAAACAAACAGTAACTGGAGAACTCAATGAAAAGAGCTTTCTAATCTGCAAAAGTTTTCTATATTGGAGCAAACACAGACCTTCAGAAATGTTTATAGTATCAACTAGAATAGGCATAACAGTCTGGGAACTCAGCTGGAAGGTCCACTGCAAACACCTGTGCTGGATGACAAAAAACAGCAACTTAAAACTCAGTTTACCACCCGCCGCTGACTCTGCCGACTGAATTATATATATTCAAATTATATATATTAGGTGAGTATTTTATCTATTCCACTGTTCTGGGCTGGATCTCTAAGGCTTGGTGCAGTTCCATTTAAGAGCCGATTGGTCAAAGCACTTACCTAAAGCTTGAGACACCAGATTCAAATGGTACCAGAACCTGGCAGAACTGAAACTGGAGATGGATCCCCGGAAACACATTGTGTCCTAGAAACTTGTCTGTTGATTATTCTGAAGAATAATTAACTCAAATAATGGCATCAGACATGTAATATGTTATTTTCTATTTCCACTCAAAGTGCAGGGATAGAATTTGGAAGATCTTTTATTACAGATAAAGATAAACCAATAAAAATCAATAGACTCTCTAGTATCTGCTAAGAAATACAGTCATTATTTACACTTCCATTTATAACTGAACAGGCTTGATTTAGATTTAAACTAAATACCCTTTATGCTAAAGGCAGTGAAAAAGAAATACATGCACAAATCCCACTGAGATCTATTTTATGCCTTCTTTGACATGGCTACAGCAATGGAAAGGGGTTTGGTAATAACAAAGATGAGTGCTAGTGAGTTTTGAGACAGACTTTGGGATGATCAAGGCTGTGTATATTGGATATGGCTCTGAACCATGCAAGTTGGTAGGAAATTTTTATTAGAATGAGAGAAAGATTAAACCATGTACATACATCCTTGGTAGCAATCAGAATGCTCATGCTAGAAATGCCAGACTGATAGCACCTTCCTCTTTTTTCTACTAAGTTCCCAGTGAGGTTGACCTCCTACAAATTATGCGGAGTACGTAAGCCCTGTGAATGTTTTAAACAATACAGTTTTAATCTAATATAGCGTTGCAAATGCTGAAGAGCCTGTAGGCTAAGAGGCAGATCATTCAAATGTGAAAACAAATTTGACTGGAGTCTAAACAATATTGGCCTCTGTTGTAAACTATAACTTTCTTTTGACATGGAAAGAGAGAATGCATCTTGCCAAAAGGGAATTAGCTTGGAAAGCCTCTGTAAATGATACTACAATGAAGATAAACTTAGTCCCCCAGCCTTAGTTTCACAGCTGTGCATGAGAAAACTAACAGATCATGCCCCGTGTCATGAGTATTCATTAGCTTTTGGCTGCAGCCCATGTCTTGGCCTCGGGATGTCATAAGAACTAAATCACTGATGTCAATCATTTCTCTCCATGATGACACTGCAGTTCTTTGCAGTGAGAAGCTGCTAGTGCTTATAGTGTCCTTGCTAGTAAATAATAATTTCTGGAAACAGTCTACTGCCTTTACACTTGTACTTTGTCAGCTGTAATTTCTCAGTCTTCCCTTCCCTATCATCATACCCAGCTTCAATTTCTCTCTCCTCTTTTTTATGGTTACGAAGGTTCATGGTGATTTGGTCTCATTCATCCCTATCAGCATCCCCTTCTGCTCTCGCTACTTTTATCTTGGTATCAGTATCTCCATCTGCCTTTTTTTTTTCTCATGTACTCCCCAAGGGAAAATGGATTGAGCTGCAGCAATTCCATCTCCTTCTTGGGGCACAAAGAGTTGAGAATTCAGAAAGCTACATGGTCTTTCACTAGAAATGGACATTTACACATTTCTTCTCCCTTTACATGTCAAACTGCTAATCACAGAGCTCTTTCTGGTTCTGGATTAGCCTCCAGCTCTAAGGTTAGCGTGGGGAGAAACTAATTTTTCATAGGAGCTAATTTGGTGTATGACAGCATGAGAAAAAGGCAGGATAAAACTTCTCCTCTTCAAGTTATGAAAAAAATAAAAAAACCCCAAGCACTGAAATAAAAATTACATGGCAAGCCTTTTACATAATACTGAATTACAGATAAAAAGTTATAAGAAAAAAAAAAAAATTCCTCATCTAGAATCTCATAGATCTTTGAAATGTATGATTTTGTTAACTCTGCATACAAAGGTTCCAAATAATGCTTCAGCCTTAATTCCTATAAATTGAAGTTTAAAATACTATTTTCTGTTGTTCAATAACTCTAAAAGTTAGCCCTACTTATTAGACATATTTATATACTATACCATTAAAATACCATATATTAGACAAATTAGAAGAAAAGAAATCATAAGAAAGATACCAGACTCACCTCTATATTCTTGATCAGGTTATTACTCAACCAGAGTAGGTTCAGCTTGGGTAGGGTATCCAGATTTTCAATCCTGGAAATTTCATTGCATTAAAGATAACGATTTTGAGAATTTACATATTTTTTGTAGACCATCTATTTTCTGCAATAAAAGAAGAGGTATTACTTTGCAGCACTGAACAACAAAATGTCACTCTTTTTTGCCAAAATGGCATTCACTTGCACAGAAAATTGTTAGGTAGTTCCAAATAATTTGAGACCAGACCTTCTATGCAGAATTCTGCTAATTTAAAAAGCTTTTCAATTAAGCCAACGAAGAAAAAGTAGTAGCAGTTACAACTGTTCATGATACATTATTATGTGTTTTAAAATAAAGTATTATTTTCATTAAAATGTCTTCTTTCTAGCCAGTTCCCTGGTAAAGGTTTCATAGAATCATAGAATC
>NW_010232959.1:1294-3630 GCF_000690775.1 Eurypyga helias | reverse complement strand
AGATGGTGGAGTTCAAGATCCTGAGGGCAGAGTGGAGGGTAAAAAGCAGGCTTATAGACCTGGACTTGAGGAGAGCAGACTTGGACCTCTTCAAGGTTCTGCTTGGAAGAGTCCAGTGGGATAAGGTCCTGGAAGGAAGAGGGGTCCAAGAAAGCTGGTTAATATTCAAGGATCACCTCCTCCAAGCTGAAGAGAGCTCCATCCCAAGACTAGGAAGTCAGTCAAAAATGCCAGGAGACCTGCATCGATGAACAAGGAGCTCCTGACCAAACCCAAAACACAATAAGGAAGCATACGGGGGGGAAGCAAGAATGGGAAATCAGGGAGGAATACAGAAAAACTATCTGAGCATCCAGGGACGAAGTTAGGAAAGCTAAAATTCAAATCTAATTGAATCTGGCTAGGGATGTCAAAGACAACAAGAAGGACTTCTCTAAGAACAGAGGTGACAAAAGGAAGGCTAGGGAAAATGTGGGCCCCTTAATGAATGAGACAGGTGACACAGGACATGGAAAAAAACTGAGGTACTGATTGCCGCCTTTGCCTCAGGCTTTATTAGCAAGACCCACTTTCAGGAATCCCAGGTCCCAGAGACCGAGGGGAAATATGGAGAAAGTAAGATGCACTCTTGGTGGAAGAGGATCAGGTCAGAGAATACTTAAGCACACTGGACATACATAAGTCCGTAGGCCCTGATGGAATGCACTTGCGAGTGCTGAGGGGGCTGGCTGATGTCATTGCAAGGCCACCGTCGATAGTACTTGATTGATCATGGTGACTGGGAGAAGTGCCCAGAGACTGAAGGAAAGCAAATGCCACTTCTCTCTTCAAGAAGGGCAAGGAGGATCCAAGAAACTATAGGACAGTCAGGCTCACTTTTATCCATGGGAGGGTGATGGAGCAGCTAATCCTGGAAATAATTTCCAGGCATATCAAGGGCAAGAAGGTGATCAGGAGATGCCAGCATGGATTCATTATGGGGAACTTATGCTTGACCAAATTCATAACTTTCTATGATGAAGGGACTTGGCCTGGTAGATGAACATCCTCACTTTCCTTCTTCTTCCCTGGCATAGTCAGCAGTGGATATTGACTACCTGGACTTTGACACTGTCTCCCATAAGATCCGCATAGAGAAGTTGATGAAGTATGGGCTGGATGAGCAGACAGTGAGGGGGATTGAAAACTGGCAAAACAGCCAGGCCCAGAGGGTGGTTATCAGTGGCACAAAGTCTAGTTGGAGGCCAGTCACTAGCAGTGTACCTCAGGGGTCAATACTGAGTCCAGTCCTGTTCAATATCTTTATTAATGATTTGGATGATGGGACAGAGCATACCCTCAGTGAATGTGCTGATGACACAAAACTGGGAGGAGTGCTTGATACAACAGAGGGTTGTGCTGACATCCAGAGGGACCTTGACAGACTGGACAAATGGGCTGACAGCAGCCTCACGCAGTTCAACAATGGGAAGTGCCAAGTCCTGGACCTGAGGAAGATTACCCCAGGCAACAATAAATGCTGGGGGCCACCCAGCTGGAAAGCAGCTTAGCAGAAAAGACCCAGGGGGTACTGGTGGACACCAAGTTGAACATGAGCCAGCAATGTGCCCTTGCCACAAAGAGTGCTAATGATGTCCTGGGCTGCATCAGGAGGTGTTGCCAGCAGGTCAAGGGAGGTGATCCTTCCCCTCTACTCAGTACTGGTAAGGCCAGACATGAAGTACTGTGTCCAGTTCTGGGCTCCCCAGTACAAGAAAAAGATGGAACTACTAGAGAGAGTCCAGTGAAGGGCCACAAAGATGATTAAGGGACTGGAGAATCTCTCCTATGAGGAAAGACTGAGAGAGCTGTTCAGCCTCGAGAAGAGAAGGCTCAGGGGGAATCTCATCAATGTATAAATGTATAAATACCTGAAGGGAGGGTGCAAAGAAGACAGAACCAGGATCATTTCAGTGGTACCCAATGACAGGACCAGAGGCAATGGACACAAATGGAAACACAGGCGGATCCACCTAAACTTAGGGAAAGTCTTTTTAAACTATGAGGGTAACTGAGAACTGGAACAAGTTGCTCAGAGAGGTTGTAGGGTTTTCCTACTTGGAGATATTTAAAAGCCATTTGGACATAGTCCTCGGCAACTGCCTCTAGGTAGCTCCAATTGAGGAGGGGGTTTGGACCAGATGGCCTACAGAGGTCACTTCCACCTTCAACCATTCTGTGATTCTGTGTCAAAACACAACAAATAATTCATAGAATAGCTTACGTTAGAAGGGACCTTAAAGATCATCTAGTTCCAACCCCTCTGCCATGGGCAGGGACACCTTCCACTAGACCAG
>NW_010232959.1:0-1000 GCF_000690775.1 Eurypyga helias | reverse complement strand
GTCCTCTGATCATCTTCATGGCCCTCCTCTGGACTCACTCCAACCAGTCTATATCCTACTTATGTTGGGGGCCCAGGAGCTGGATGCAGCACTCCAGGTGGGGGTCTCATGAGAGCAGAGTAGAGGGGGGAGAATCACCCCTCTCAACTGCTGGCCACGCTTAAAGGAGGCTGTGCTGGACCAAGCTGCTCTCCTACAGAGAGCTGGCTGGCCCACAATTGCCAACGGATCTTGTTTCATTCCATGATACATCAAGCTCAGTGGTCAGGCTGGGTGCATGCGCAGTTTTCAAGGCATGCAGTTTGCAAAGCGCGAAAGTGGCCTAGAAGGGGTGGATTTGGTTTTGGGTTGGTTTTTTTCTTTCAGCTCTCAGGCTTGGTATTATTTTTTTTCCTCTCCACTTGGATTTTGTTTGCTGTTTTGGAATCTGTCTGTGTTGGTCCATGGGTGGTGAGCTACTGTATCATATGTTCTATTTTCTATTGTTTTAATTACTTAGTTGTGGTACTGTTAGTATCACTATAAGTTTCATTTATATAATTAAATAGTTGTTATCCCAACTTTTTACAAGCTTCCCTTGGGTTTTTTCCTCCCACCCTTCGTCACTGGGGGGGGGGCATGTTGGTAGGTGAGTGAGAGACTCTCTAATACTTAATTGCCAGATAAGGCTAAACGATGACAGTTCTTTTTGGTGCCTAACGTGGGGCACTTGAGAGGGTTGCAATAAGAAACAGATCTTAGTGTGTGATAAGTGTCCAGTATAACAATGTGGTGGTGGCTGATCCAGATGCTTAGTTCAGGGTTTTTTAAGCTGCTGACCAAACAGCGGGATCTGCTGCCTTACATCTTGCTGATTATCTGGATTTTATATGTTCGAGCTGGGCTCAGGGGTTTAGTTAGACTGTTTAGTGTACTACTGATGCTGGCAGAGATAGTCTATCTCTATGTGTATTTAATATTGTCAGGACCCTGGTTCATTGTGAGTTATCTCCTGGAGACT
>NW_010232958.1:17595-25902 GCF_000690775.1 Eurypyga helias | reverse complement strand
CCTGGCTGAACCCAGCACACCCCCACACCACCCCCTCCCCAAATAACTATTTCTTTCAGTGCTCTCTTTAATTCCACCACAGTTTACTACACAGTTAATTGTGACTTAGTAAACCAAAGTGGAAATGTGTAGTGTAGCAAAATATGACCTTGTTTTTATGTTAATACTTAATAAGAATTAACATGATATAAGTCTATTAAGTAATAAAGAAGATAGTCAAACTGAATGCAATTGATTTTGCTGCTTTTTCTTTCTGTATTTTTGGTTATCATCATTTCTTTTTTAGCTTTAGAAAAAAAAAATGTTTTTCTTCCAAAAATACCCCCAGACCAACCAAAAAACAGATAAAGAATGTTCATTACAATGGCTCCCTGAACTTTATGTCCCCCAAAAGACTTGTTAAGCAGACTAAAGTAAACAAACAAATGGATTTATGAATAAGGAACTCTTTGTCAAACATACAATTTTATTACAACTGTTACTCTCACTGGGAAAAAAAATTACTGAATAAATTTAACAATAAATGAAATTTTTAACTTCATTTCTCAGAAGAAAATATATTCTTATTTCAGTGCCTATCTGTGGTATTTTTAATTTGACAGGGAACAGCATTTGCCTATTTAGTAGATGCCCAGAAAAAAAGGCTGTTTTGAAGCACTTGGCCTGTAAGGCAGTGAAGCTATAGGAACTGTATCTATCGGCTGCCCCCAGACCCAAAAAATTACTCATTAAAACTTGGAAACATGTCAGTTCTGCCATATCAATATAGCATAACTAGAGTAATAAAGTGAATTGAGTGGGAGTACCTTAAGGTAAATAATTATGCTTCATTTCTTTCTTCATTTTTCATATGCAATATCAGGAGTGACTTGGAATGTAAGAGACAGGTGAAAAATAAGGCAAAATTTTTGAATATAAACAGAAAAGACATGAAGCCAGATGCACACATCAAGAATCCGAAAGAAGAATAAGACCTTGCACATCATTAATTCCAAGTGTGAATTTCTGTAAAATGATGAGAATTTGGTGTTCAAAGCCATAGTGTTCTCTAGCACTGACAGTGTCCCAAAGACCTGTTTTTCTAACATTTTCATATTTCTGACAACTGTGTGTAAGAGCATTTACTAAACTCATTATTTTTACTAAGTGTTTTTAACAAATCTAATGCCCAGCTATTTATAAAATGTTACTCTTAGAGTGACCTTTGACCTCCCATGGGAAATTAGAAAATGGAGAAGTTATTTGAGGAGGAGATCCAACAAAATTACAATCACGACAAGCTTGAATTATACCATGTAATTGAATCTATTCAGAAGCCAAAAATCAATGCAGTCAGCCAGAAGTATACCAAATGTGACATTCATTTTTCCTGCTTTATCAAGCTTAATTGATGTCTTAGGAACTAAATAAGAGTAATAGGCAGCCTTATGGTAGAAACCTCAAGAGATATTTCAAATGGCTATTCAAAAAGACTGCAAATAATTCATAGATTTCACCGTCAGTTGATGTGGTGATAGAATAACTATGTTGCTTTCAAATACCACATACACTGGCACTACATTCACTCTCATCCCCCTAGACTTCATACTGAGAGAGGTAACAGGCAAAAATCCATCTAGCTGGCATATCCTGACTTAGAGAAGCTCTTGATTTGTCACTTTCATTTTGGACAGAAAGTTAACATACCATGGCTAACAAGCTAACACTGGTGACATTTCTTGAAGATTCCAAATACAATTTGTCATAATGCATATGCATATATAAAATACATGGACATATTCCAGAATTCAACAAAGGAGAATACTTAATATCATAGGAAATGCTTTAGAATAATGTTCCATGCCCCTGGCTCGTTGATGATATCTACAATGATGCAATAGTGTCTAAGCTACAGTGATACAGGGAACACTAAGATGGCCACTATAAAGTGTCAATGTATTTTAAGTTTACCAAAAACTTACAGTACAGCAATACAGAATATTATTGACAGTAGGCCTGCTGGTGTTCTGAAAAGAATACTGAGAAGTAGCCAGTTACTTTTGTACAAAGAACAAGAACCAAATAAAGACAAAATACCTTTAAAAAAATGGACTCAGGTATCTATTAGAAAGAAAGATGTGGCTGAACTTTTCTGTAATCAAAATCAAGACTAACATATTTTGAAAGCTGTATGATCTATATATCATATTTTACTACAAAATTCCAATGTCAGAATATTCTGACTTCTATATTTAACCATTTTTCTTGATTGATTTATTATAATTTACTATCAGTACTGGAGAAAACAGCTGTGATGGACGAACCTTATTCCAAGAGTACTGCTGGTTTAGATATTTGGTCTGGGAGCTTCAAAGGATATAAATAAATGAGATGTCTAAATTTCATCTTCTCTCTCTCACAAAACTCTTCATCATTTCCTGAATGATCTCTCCTTGCCTAAGCATAAGCAGATTTCACACTGGATTTAATAGTAATGGTGATGGCATAAGTAATGATAAAAAACTTTCTGAATATTCAGACATCCTGGTATTTATATTAGAGGGGGGGTTGGAAATTGTCCTTCAGGTACTTATGAGGGTCCATCTATGTGACAAAGAAGTCAGACAAATTTCTGGTGCTTTTTAAAATAGAGTCTAATTTCAGCATATTTATTATCAACATAATTTTAGTATACAGAAAACACATGATATCTGAAAATGACTCAACTAGCAGTTTAGCCAAACTAGGGAGCAAGTGAAATGTCTACTCTGATCAGGAATTCTTTACATTTGAACTCCCTACAACTCTATACACACACTTGAGAACAGACAGTCTTATGTCAAACAAACAGAAAAAATACCTTGATTTTCCATATCTTCCCAATCTTTGTACCAAAGGATACGTAAAATACTTGCTATCACAAACAGTTTGGATGACTCAGAATTATATTTCTGTAGAAATCTGTAATAATAATAAATCATTTGTGCAGTTCTGTTACAATGCAAATTGTACTGAAATGATCAAGGATAACAAGAAGCATAGGTAATTGGAAAGCACTGGACCAGACAGCGCAAGGGCAGGCTCAGTACAAGTCCAATTCCAAACAGCCTACATAGCATGGAACAGAAACACATATGTAACTGAGCTGTAGGGTTTTAAAATCCGCGTATTTCTCCAATAGAGAAAAATCTCATAGCTTGGCATGCAAATGTGTTCCAATCTACATGCTTTTCATTAAGAACTATTCCTAATTGCTCAAAAGTATGAGCTCCCTCACATGAAATAGCACACAAAGAATTTGTGGATGTTGGAAGTGTAATACTTTAATTATATTACTCAGTCATCAAACCAATTTTAAAAAGCAATATTTGTGTTACTTTACCAGCTATGGTAAGAAAATGATCTGCACTTGCATTAATTCATTTAAGCAATTACTTTTCTTTGTAAAAAAATTATTATTTGTAAAAAAATCAGTTTTTGAGAGCTACATGGGCTTAGATTTAAAATACAGCAATTGCCAAGAGCACCTGTTTATAGCTCCTCTCCTGTAGCATAATCTTATCTTCTGTGAAATATGCTACTGCACTTCTCTTTAGGCATGATATAGATAAGATTTGCCAGCCTTGGAAGAAACTCCACTTTAAAATTCCAGTTAGCCCCAGATAGTTGCTATTTCTGTCATTTCCACGGTATGACAATCAGCTAAAATATCATCCACCATCTCAATCAACTTTACAGCAAGGCAGCTGAATGTTAATTAGGCATTACTTTTGCTGTAAGGAAGAGGAGAATCAAACCTGAAGCTATCAACATCTAAACACACAAATTCTGTTAAATAAATTAATATTGCAAAATGTTACAAATAAACAAATTAACAGCAAGGGACAGATCCTTCTACAAAACCTTTAATTTTGTGTCCCAAGTTTTTTGGCATATGCAAATCAGCATGGATGTTCTTAATTACACTTTTAAGTCCACCTATACAGGTCAATAGAAATCAGTACAGACACCGTTCATGCACCCCAGCACCTCAATTCAGTGAAGATTTCACTAGTGCCAGAATGGAAGCAGTCAGCTGAACAGTTGGTTCTGCACTGCAGCTAAGTAACCTGTTTGAGAAGGGCACCATTTCACCTTGGTCTGGCACTGTGCTACCATGCCTCAATCACTTTCAGCATCTGAACTGAGATTTCCAGTTACTGCACAACCCTGCAAATGTACCATTTGCAGCTTGTACAAGCTACACGGGCTTTCTGTATCAACACTACACATTATAAGAGAATTCTGATTGGGATCAAGATCTGGAACTGTATAACATCTAAGGGATATACTCTCACCCTTGAAAAGAAATATTAGCCCATCTCATGAATGTGACCTTCAGAGGTGTCCAGGAGCTATTTGTACACCTGAGGAAAGAATTTCAAGGGACTTTGTACTGGTGAATGTCTGAAGTCCCACGCAATCTTGTTACACCTCTTTCTTATTCTGACGTGCTTTCGTCTCCATGATGCCTTGCTCTTATTACAGTGGCAAGGACACAGCATGTATAAAGATGAATTATGCCAGAGTTCCTGCAAGCAACAGACAAGCCTTAGCCAGTCTTCCCCAACTTTCCTTTTCAAAAAATATCTGTGATTTGCAAACATTTTATTGTACATATAACAGCGTATTTCAGCTCCTTTCCTGGCTTCTAAAGAAGAAGAAGAAAATACAGCAACACACACAAAAGAGACTTTCTCATTGTAAATCAGATACAAGTCCAAGTTATTTTAAAACATAGAATTCATTTTCTATTCATTCTTTTTTTTTTCAGTCCTACAATTAGCAGCTAATCTCATCCATATAGCTGCAGGCTCCAAACTGGTAAATGTTGTGATTCACTAAGAACTAGTTGGGAACTTTCTTTTCTTATAATTATAAGATATAATTGCTTTGGTGCTTTCTTAGACTCTTCCATGATTAGCAAAGCTTTTGGAAATTGTAGACATAACAGTTATATTTTTAATAACTGGAAAACCTTTATGTTTAAATAGAAAAATTAAACCCACAAAAACACCAAACAATTTAGGGCTTAAAAACCCTCAGAGCACAACTGAGAAACACAAAAGCAAGACTTTGGGATCACCAACTTCTTTACGCTAAAAATAGGCAATGATATTGTGGTTATTAGCATCAAAATTCAATACATACATGGGCGGGGGGTGGGGTGGTGGTGGTGGACGAGAGAGAGAGACTTAAAAGATTGGTTAAATATTTTGTATGATGCCTTGTCTTGAAATCAAAGAAGGGAGAAAGAAAAAATTATTTCCCTTTTCTCCACCATCAAGGAGCTGAGGAGCAGCAGCAGACTGAGGCCAAGCTGGAGTAAAATGTGGCCAAGCTGTAGTACAGTCTATGCTCCAAGGGTTCATATACAGTAGGGAGAGGAAATACTTATGGGCACAGGAGCTCAGATCTCTATGTTCGTAGCTTATTAGAATTGTCCCTAGCATGCTTTTGGGCAGTGACAAATGGCAGTCCCCAACAACTCGTGAGTACAGCTCAGCAGTTAGCACAGGTCAGGACAAGTTCCCAATAGGAAACTTGCCTGCAGCAGCCCTGTTTTATAAGGCAAGAGTCCTTTCATACCAATGCAAACAGTGCTGTTGTAGCTGTCCTCAGTGTCAGACCGTGGTCCCAGGAACACTCCATGCACGAGGATAGAGACAGTCCTAGTGCTGAGCACAGTGTCTGTGCTGGAATAACACCACCTCCCCTGTCTCTCAGAATATCCTGAAGAGAAATCCAAACCGATGCTGACCTGATCCAAAAACTCGATGCAATACGTCAAAGTAACATGCAGATGCAAAAGATGAAAATAGTTCCTCTGTTTGGTGCTACACTCAGCTGAGAAATGCATCAACATCTATACTACTTCAGAACTTGAGCTGAGTCAAGGGAAAAAAGGTCAAATGCAGATCTCTGACAGATTTGGGCACTGGGAAGTCCAGAGCTCTACTGTTCAACTGAACCTACAAAAGCACCACAAAATATCATATAATAGAAATATTGACCTACAAATGAGTGCCAGTGTAACATTTATAGGAGTAGCCACTCCATCTCACCACTTACCAAAACACTAATTAGGCAGGTTGTCTTTCTTGTGCAAAGGGGAAAGTATGGAGTGGAAAAATACAAAGGAAAATAATACCATTATGTGAGGTTCTGTTGGCTCATGGGGAAACTGAGTCATGGGAACAATGCCCAGACTTCTAATTCCTGTTGGGTTTGAGAATTAAGATATCAGTCCTCTTTTTGCTGCTTGGACTAAAGAGGAAGCAGAAGGAAGATTGAAATGATCCACAATCTTCTCCTAGACTTCATGCCACCAGCTGAAGCTTGCTGTTGTAGGATTTGGCAACTGCCAATAGCTAACTTTTCCTTTAATTATCTTCCTGAATCATACTCCCTATTAACATAGATCTCATTTCAGTGAAGGTAAATGGCAGTTTTATTATTGAACCATATGAGATTGTGGTTCCTCAATATAATCAACTGGCCATTGATTGCCTCTGTATGAGTTTGTTTGTCCATGGTTATGTGTCTCCTCTGTAAAACTAAATGACATCCCAGAACTGAGAAATAAAAATGGCAAACTGTAGCTTTCAATGTGTTTTGCATAATCCAGAAAACAAGATAATTGACTCTGGAGGGAATAGAAAAAACAACAAAAACCCTGAAAGGACATTTTTGCAGTTAGATTCTCAGAAGAGATGGACTAGAAAGATGAAGAGAATACACCTAAATATATGAGCTGGGCTGTCTAGAAAGAGCATGATAATGGTCTACATTTGCATAAGACATTTGCAGAAAAATAAATGTAGATGAATAAAACAATAATTTAGTCAGGTGTTTTTGATTCTTTTCTTCGTCTTGACACAACAGGAAACTGAACTGATATAAAATGCTTTACTTTCTTTCTGTCCATCTTTTTAGATAACAGTTCTTGGCAAATATTTCTGTAAGTTTTATGCATGATAAAGGCTGAGTGTGTCTGAAATTGATAAAGGTTCTACAGTGATGTATATTTGCAAGACAGGCTGTCTGTGAATATTTTTTAATACAAATCTTATCAACAAAATGTCAGTGGTGTCCTGGTGTTATTCCATACAGTTGCAGCATATTCACTACAGAGTCAGAAAGCTGCTCACTAGGGACTCAAACTGTAAGAAGATAGAAATAAGAAATATGAACACTATACGGTTTCAGATAAATAAAGTTTCTGCCCTGTACATTGTAGTTTTAAATAAAATTTGGAATTGAAGTTTTCATTTAGATACTGTCAGGAAAAGAGCAAATAAATAATAATATATTAAAAACCTTAATCACACTGTACCTTACATAATTGAAGTTCAAAATTACATAGGTTTTCTTACCAACTAAATATAATAGATCCTTGCTTTTGCCTTATTTTGGATGTGTCCTCTTTTCTGGCAAAAAAAAATGTCTGTATGAGACAAGCATGTATTTCTGCAGATAACTGGTGGCATTCTGCTACTAATAAGAACAGAATAAAAGATTGTTTCCTAATTTTTAAATAATTCTGGAATATTTCTGTGAGAGGGGGCTAGGTTGGAATGCAGCTAAGATTAACAACTATGCTGTAGGAGGAAAAATGTGAGGACCATAATTATTTTTAGCTAATATATAACACATCAATCAATCGTTGGTCTGTTCCTGGGGGCGATATTATCGCTAGACTTGTCACTTATCTACTGAGTTTTATTTTAATATTTTTTGAAGTTTAAGAGAAGGAATTATAACAGAAATGAACATATTTTGCAGCTTCTATTATGTCTCCCTGAATACTTCAAGCAAGTGAAAAGCTCCTGGTGGTATGTTTCATAGGGACCTTTTGGAGTGTGTCTTATTATGGCAAAGGGATAGGAAAACTTTTATCTCACGATCACCAATAAATTAAGTACATGTGAAGTTGCCTGAAATAAACCCTTGTGGTCACTTCTGAGCAAAATTGTTTACATTCTTGCATGTCTGCATCAATGGTAAATAACATTCCACTTCAATTTTCTGGTTAACTGGAGGATCTGTGCTTATTATAAACACCACAATGGGGAGTTTTCTGCATCTCACTTAAACAAGAGGAGATGCTGAAATTTGGAGGACCAATGGGAAAAAATAAAAAAGACATAGGAGGGAAAGAAAACTAACATCCACAGATATCTGAGACACACTAGTCTATTGACCAGTAACTTCAGAAAATGTCTGAACAATGACTATGTTGTGCATGGCCTTTGCTGAGCTGATTAACGTGTATGTCTCCTCAATATC